>NC_090448.1:1110282949-1110511949 GCF_031143425.1 Pleurodeles waltl | reverse complement strand
AAACTGCCCTGCTCCACGACTGATAGTCTCTATTTCCCAGGCCCTGCTGAGCCATTGCCAACACTATCTGTGTCCTCATTCCCAAGAAAGGAAGAGGGCCCCACGCCTTCTAAGCTTCCAAACACTTCAGAACAGGGACCACTTCATTCCCATTGTCTTCCTTCAAGGAGATAGCCACAAGGAGAGTATACTGGAGCTGAATGACCCCGACCTCCCTCTGTCCTCTGTTGGATCCATAGGAATGATTCGAGCAGCAGCAAGATTCACACTAAGGGCAGTTGGCATGTCAGCTCTGGTTAATTTGAGCTGGAGATTGTTGGTGGGGGCGCTGTCACTTATCTTTAGGGATCATCACTTATTTTTCTCCATCGGTCATTTACCAAGAGCATGTGAGGGGAAAACAAATCAGAAAGAAGAAAGAAGAGAAAAACGGAAAACCATCACAAAGGGAGAAAGTAGGTACCCACAACTGTGGGATAAAGAGCAGGGAGTGTCTGATAGTGGATTAAAGCTGTGTGATGTGGATTTTAGACTACCAGCCTTGGTATTCATTGTGCAGATGTTTAATTGCATCAGCCACAGCTTTTTCAACAGTTTCGGGCACCAGCACTCTTCCCTTAAAAAATCAAGCACTGGGTGTCAGCAGCAGGGGTAGCAGACAAGACAGTAGAAACAAGGTCCTCAACTGCAACAGAGGGGACAGAAGTGGTGGTGGGAGGCAAGGACTTACCTCCACCAAATTTGGACAGAAGGACCACTGTCGGGGTCACTTGGATCCAGCTCCTGTGTTCCAGGGACCACGCTCGTCAAGATGAGAGGGGACCCAGAGGACCGATTATTTAGAAGTTTGGCGCCTGCGTTGGCAGGGGGAAGATTCCATCGACCCATTGGAGATTTCTTCTTGGCTTCTAGTGCAGGGTGAAGGCAGACAGCCCTCAGAGCATGCACCACCAGGAAACAGTTGAGAAAGCCGGCAGAATGAGGTGCTACAATGTTGCTGGTTGTCTTCTTACTACTTTGCTGCGGTTTTGCAGGCATCTTGGAGCAGTCGATCCTTGGCAGAAGTCGAAGAGGGAAGTGCAGAGGAACTCTGGTGAGCTCTTGCATTCTTTATCTGCTGAGAAACCCACAGGAGAGACCCTAAATAGCCCTCAGAGGAGGACATCGTACAGAGAAAGGTAGTAAACACAAATAGTACACTGTTCCAATCCAAATACATGCAGGGAAAACAGTCAGTATTTTCAGGAGAGCCCTCAAGCATCCACTAGGATGTCAAGCGTCTTCATAGGGCAATCTCCTCGTCAGATCGGCACTGCAGTGTCTGGCGGACCACCCCACACAAGGTGGTGGTACTCAACTGAAGGTAATCTAGCAGATGTAATCAGGTCTGCAGAAAATACTGACGATAAGAGAAAAAGGGGAGAGATAAGTGAGTTAAAATTGGCTCTGAGCCGTGGGCATTATCATTTACTAAGTCAGAAAAGAGGATCAGGCCAAGATTAAAAAAGAAACCAAGAGGAGATAATGCGGGGAATAATGTCCCACTAAACTCCTAATAGAGAGGAAAAAGGTGATGTACCTAGTCCTTACATAGTGTGGTCAACATGTTTCGCGCTTCTGCGGTCAAGAAGTGATCACTTGGCGCTTCATCAGGACCGTAATAATTTCTTCTCCTACTTACAAAAAAATTATTTTAGTTAGTGCTGCAAAGTGCTGGAACGTGGACTACTTGTCACTGTCAATTAGTCAGTAGGTCGCCCATCCCAAAGTAGACAGAAGGCATCATAGGAACGCGCAAGCCACAGGTCAAAAGGAATATTATTTAGTCATCCTCTGATCCCGTGGAGAACCTACCCCTAGTCGCGTGCCTGGCAAGTAAGTGACTTTCTAGCACTAACTAAAATAATTTTTTTATAAGTAGGAGAAGAAATTATTACGGTCCTGATGAAGCGCCAAGGGATCACTTCTTGACCACAGAGGCGCGAAACATGTTGACCACACTATGTTAGGACTAGGTACAACACCTTTTTCCTCTGTATTAGGAGTTTAGTGGGACACTATTCCCCGCATTAACTCTTCTTGATTTCTTTTTTAATCTTGGCCTGATCCTCTTTTCTGACTTTATAAATGATAATGCCCATGGCTCAGAGCCAATTTTAACTCACTTATCTCTCCCCTTTTTCTCTTATCGTCAGTATTTTCTGCAGACCTGATTACATCTGCTAGATTACCTTCAGTTGAGTACCACCACCTTGTGTGGGGTGGTCCGCCAGACACTGCAGTGCCGATCTGACGAGGAGATTGCCCTATGAAGACGCTTGACATCCTAGTGGATGCTTGAGGGCTCTCCTGAAAATACTGACTGTTTTCCCTGCATGTATTTGGATTGGAACAGTGTACTATTTGTGTTTTGAGACTTAGGTTTTGGGAGACCGTACACTGGACCAGAATTCTCCCAGTCCCTCTCGCTTTTTTTAGATACAGAGAAAGGTAAGCACCTATCAGGAGGGGTCTCTGACGCCACCTGCTGGCACTGGCCACTCAGAGGTGTCCGTTGTGCCCTCACACCTCTGCATCCAAGATGGCAGAGGTCTGGGACACACTGGAGGAGCTCTGGGCACCTCCCCTGGGAGGTGCTGGTCAGGGGAGTGGTCACTCCCCTTTCCTTTGTCCAGTTTCACGCCAGAGCAGGGCTGGGGGGATCCCTGAGCCGGTGTAAACTAGCTTATGCAAGGAGGGCACCATCTGTGCCCTTCAAAGCATTTCCAGAGGCCAGGAGAGGCTACTCCTCTCAGGCCCTTCACACCTATTTCCAAGGTGTAACACCCTCTCTCAGAGGAAATCCTTTGTTCTGCCTTCCTGGGACTGGGCTGCCCTGGCCTCAGGGGGGCATAAACCTGTCTGAGGGTTGGCAGCAGCAGTAGCTGCAGAGAAAACCCAGGAAAGTTAGTTTGTCAGTATCCTGGCTCTATGCTGGAGCCCTAGGATGCATGGAATTGCCCCCCCCCATACCAGAATCGTATTGGGGTGAGAATTCCATGATCCTAGAAATGTTACATGGCTATGTTCGGAGTTACCATGGTGACGCTACATATAGGTATTGACCTATATGTAGTGCACGTGTGTAATGGTGTCCCCACACTCACAAAGTTCAGGGAAATTGCCCTGAACAATGTGGGGGCACCTTGGCTAGTGCCAGGGTGCCCTCACACTTAGTAACTTTGCACCTAACCTTCACTGAGTGAGGGTTAGACATACAGGTGACTTATAAGTTACTTAAGTGCAGTGTAAAATGGCTGTGAAATAACGTGGACGTTATTTCACTCAGGCTGCAGTGGCAGTCCTGTGTAAGAATTGTCTGAGCTCCCTATGGGTGGCAAAAGAAATGCTGCAGCCCAAAGGGATCTCCTGGAACCCCAATACCCTGGGTACCTAGGTACCATATACTGGGGAATTATAAGGGTGTTCCAGTGTGCCAATCAAAATTGGTAAAATTAGTCACTAGCCTGCAGTCACAATTTTAAAAGCAGAGAGAGCATAAACACTGAGGTTCTGGTTAGCAGACCCTAAGTGATACAGTTAGGCACCACACAGGGAACACATAAAGGGCACACTTAATGAGCACTGGGGTCCTGGCTAACAGGATCCCAGTGACACAGGCAAAAACAAACATACATACAGTAAAAATGGGGGTAACATGCCAGGGAAGATGGTACTTTCCTACAGGAGTGTTCCAATTGTACACCAAGTAACCTGTTTTGGGAAACGAGCACTGGCACTGGGACCTGTTTAGCAGGGATGCAGTGCACATCAGTCAAAATACCTCAGTACCAATGATGTGGGGTGGCCATGTCAAAAAGGGCATTTTTCTACAACAGGCCTATGTCATTGCACACAAGCATGATCCTTGTTAGCCCATGATACCAAAAATTAGCACAAGGGATCCAGGCACCAAAGCATCTAGGACCCTCAGGGCAGGGGTGCTTGTCCATCACCTTGCAAGGGACTTCTCCATCTCAAAACTTTGCAATAATGCTTACATGTATTCATTCCTCCTCTCTAGGAAGCTTTGGATAGCCAGTTGTGCACATAAGCAAGCAGACAATAGTGCACACATAAGGTCCACAATACAATTGACCATGCACTTGGACTCCTAATGGGCTATTTCGTTTGTGGTGACTCCGCTACTGTTTCCTTGACATACAAGACTGATAAGGTATGTTATATCACGCTCCTACAAAAGAGCAGTGAGGTGAGATGCCAGAGAAGACGGAGCACACAGCACAAAACACACATGATAATGAAGAGCAAGTGGGAAATGGTGGATTTAGAGAGAGCGAAGGTGCAGTTAGTATCAGACCTGCCATCATATTTAATTATTTTTAACTCATCTGCATACGTAGTTACACTTAACATGTAAATTATGCATTGCCTAAATGTTTCTTTTTGAAATATTTATGTCAAAAAGTGACCTCGTGCTATAGTAGCTTTCTTTCAAGTTCAGTTCGAAACCCAACTATCCACCCGTTAGCTCTACAAACCTACTTACGTAAAATAACTCAACTTATTTTTTGCTCTTCTGCTTGCCAACCTAATTGCACTACCCCATGCCGAAGTGGTGCTTTTTTACCCTAATCCCAGCTTTCATTGTGGCCTACCATCCGGTTTCCTACCTCCCACTTTAACTGCAGATATCTGATCTCCTAGCTGCCCTTTGGCACTATCTGCACTAATCATAACACTGCATGTGGACATTGACCATAAAACGTGAGGGCACCACACGTCCGTCTTGTTGTTAGGTGGCACAGCTCCTAAAAAGCTAAGTACCACAAGCTCATCTCCTCCATGCCCTGGCTGGAGAGCCCTAGGTGGACTATGAAAAGGGATTATGTATGTGGGATGTGTGAGAGAGTGGTGTTGTTACTCCGGGCCAGCGCGTGGATCAGTTGCATGCATGGAATATGCTCTGATCATCTAAGACCCTGCAGCTGTTTGTACCATGAAGGCTACAACCATATGTCACTTGGCCATCGTCCAAATGAATACGTTATGGCGGATGTCAATCTCTTCAGTGTCTGACTACTCCCCCTACCTCCCGTGTTCTGCTCCTGCTGCACATAGTAGCGCTGCGTGGATCCGGTCTCTTACCTTTGGTGTGTCCTATGTGTCCAACATGGCCAGTTTAAGCAAAACAGACACATGCTCCCTGAGTTTGTCCCAAACCTCTGACTGAAGAAGGGTCTTCCAACATGTCTGGAGGAGAGAAAACTGCCCTGCTCCACGACTGATAGTCTCTATTTCCCAGGCCCTGCTGAGCCATTGCCAACACTATCTGTGTCCTCATTCCCAAGAAAGGAAGAGGGCCCCACGCCTTCTAAGCTTCCAAACACTTCAGAACAGGGACCACTTCATTCCCATTGTCTTCCTTCAAGGAGATAGCCACAAGGAGAGTATACTGGAGCTGAATGACCCCGACCTCCCTCTGTCCTCTGTTGGATCCATAGGAATGATTCGAGCAGCAGCAAGATTCACACTAAGGGCAGTTGGCATGTCAGCTCTGGTTAATTTGAGCTGGAGATTGTTGGTGGGGGCGCTGTCACTTATCTTTAGGGATCATCACTTATTTTTCTCCATCGGTCATTTACCAAGAGCATGTGAGGGGAAAACAAATCAGAAAGAAGAAAGAAGAGAAAAACGGAAAACCATCACAAAGGGAGAAAGTAGGTACCCACAACTGTGGGATAAAGAGCAGGGAGTGTCTGATAGTGGATTAAAGCTGTGTGATGTGGATTTTAGACTACCAGCCTTGGTATTCATTGTGCAGATGTTTAATTGCATCAGCCACAGCTTTTTCAACAGTTTCGGGCACCAGCACTCTTCCCTTAAAAAATCAAGCACTGGGTGTCAGCAGCAGGGGTAGCAGACAAGACAGTAGAAACAAGGTCCTCAACTGCAACAGAGGGGACAGAAGTGGTGGTGGGAGGCAAGGACTTACCTCCACCAAATTTGGACAGAAGGACCACTGTCGGGGTCACTTGGATCCAGCTCCTGTGTTCCAGGGACCACGCTCGTCAAGATGAGAGGGGACCCAGAGGACCGATTATTTAGAAGTTTGGCGCCTGCGTTGGCAGGGGGAAGATTCCATCGACCCATTGGAGATTTCTTCTTGGCTTCTAGTGCAGGGTGAAGGCAGACAGCCCTCAGAGCATGCACCACCAGGAAACAGTTGAGAAAGCCGGCAGAATGAGGTGCTACAATGTTGCTGGTTGTCTTCTTACTACTTTGCTGCGGTTTTGCAGGCATCTTGGAGCAGTCGATCCTTGGCAGAAGTCGAAGAGGGAAGTGCAGAGGAACTCTGGTGAGCTCTTGCATTCTTTATCTGCTGAGAAACCCACAGGAGAGACCCTAAATAGCCCTCAGAGGAGGACATCGTACAGAGAAAGGTAGTAAACACAAATAGTACACTGTTCCAATCCAAATACATGCAGGGAAAACAGTCAGTATTTTCAGGAGAGCCCTCAAGCATCCACTAGGATGTCAAGCGTCTTCATAGGGCAATCTCCTCGTCAGATCGGCACTGCAGTGTCTGGCGGACCACCCCACACAAGGTGGTGGTACTCAACTGAAGGTAATCTAGCAGATGTAATCAGGTCTGCAGAAAATACTGACGATAAGAGAAAAAGGGGAGAGATAAGTGAGTTAAAATTGGCTCTGAGCCGTGGGCATTATCATTTACTAAGTCAGAAAAGAGGATCAGGCCAAGATTAAAAAAGAAACCAAGAGGAGATAATGCGGGGAATAATGTCCCACTAAACTCCTAATAGAGAGGAAAAAGGTGATGTACCTAGTCCTTACATAGTGTGGTCAACATGTTTCGCGCTTCTGCGGTCAAGAAGTGATCACTTGGCGCTTCATCAGGACCGTAATAATTTCTTCTCCTACTTACAAAAAAATTATTTTAGTTAGTGCTGCAAAGTGCTGGAACGTGGACTACTTGTCACTGTCAATTAGTCAGTAGGTCGCCCATCCCAAAGTAGACAGAAGGCATCATAGGAACGCGCAAGCCACAGGTCAAAAGGAATATTATTTAGTCATCCTCTGATCCCGTGGAGAACCTACCCCTAGTCGCGTGCCTGGCAAGTAAGTGACTTTCTAGCACTAACTAAAATAATTTTTTTATAAGTAGGAGAAGAAATTATTACGGTCCTGATGAAGCGCCAAGGGATCACTTCTTGACCACAGAGGCGCGAAACATGTTGACCACACTATGTTAGGACTAGGTACAACACCTTTTTCCTCTGTATTAGGAGTTTAGTGGGACACTATTCCCCGCATTAACTCTTCTTGATTTCTTTTTTAATCTTGGCCTGATCCTCTTTTCTGACTTTATAAATGATAATGCCCATGGCTCAGAGCCAATTTTAACTCACTTATCTCTCCCCTTTTTCTCTTATCGTCAGTATTTTCTGCAGACCTGATTACATCTGCTAGATTACCTTCAGTTGAGTACCACCACCTTGTGTGGGGTGGTCCGCCAGACACTGCAGTGCCGATCTGACGAGGAGATTGCCCTATGAAGACGCTTGACATCCTAGTGGATGCTTGAGGGCTCTCCTGAAAATACTGACTGTTTTCCCTGCATGTATTTGGATTGGAACAGTGTACTATTTGTGTTTTGAGACTTAGGTTTTGGGAGACCGTACACTGGACCAGAATTCTCCCAGTCCCTCTCGCTTTTTTTAGATACAGAGAAAGGTAAGCACCTATCAGGAGGGGTCTCTGACGCCACCTGCTGGCACTGGCCACTCAGAGGTGTCCGTTGTGCCCTCACACCTCTGCATCCAAGATGGCAGAGGTCTGGGACACACTGGAGGAGCTCTGGGCACCTCCCCTGGGAGGTGCTGGTCAGGGGAGTGGTCACTCCCCTTTCCTTTGTCCAGTTTCACGCCAGAGCAGGGCTGGGGGGATCCCTGAGCCGGTGTAAACTAGCTTATGCAAGGAGGGCACCATCTGTGCCCTTCAAAGCATTTCCAGAGGCCAGGAGAGGCTACTCCTCTCAGGCCCTTCACACCTATTTCCAAGGTGTAACACCCTCTCTCAGAGGAAATCCTTTGTTCTGCCTTCCTGGGACTGGGCTGCCCTGGCCTCAGGGGGGCATAAACCTGTCTGAGGGTTGGCAGCAGCAGTAGCTGCAGAGAAAACCCAGGAAAGTTAGTTTGTCAGTATCCTGGCTCTATGCTGGAGCCCTAGGATGCATGGAATTGCCCCCCCCATACCAGAATCGTATTGGGGTGAGAATTCCATGATCCTAGAAATGTTACATGGCTATGTTCGGAGTTACCATGGTGACGCTACATATAGGTATTGACCTATATGTAGTGCACGTGTGTAATGGTGTCCCCACACTCACAAAGTTCAGGGAAATTGCCCTGAACAATGTGGGGGCACCTTGGCTAGTGCCAGGGTGCCCTCACACTTAGTAACTTTGCACCTAACCTTCACTGAGTGAGGGTTAGACATACAGGTGACTTATAAGTTACTTAAGTGCAGTGTAAAATGGCTGTGAAATAACGTGGACGTTATTTCACTCAGGCTGCAGTGGCAGTCCTGTGTAAGAATTGTCTGAGCTCCCTATGGGTGGCAAAAGAAATGCTGCAGCCCAAAGGGATCTCCTGGAACCCCAATACCCTGGGTACCTAGGTACCATATACTGGGGAATTATAAGGGTGTTCCAGTGTGCCAATCAAAATTGGTAAAATTAGTCACTAGCCTGCAGTCACAATTTTAAAAGCAGAGAGAGCATAAACACTGAGGTTCTGGTTAGCAGACCCTAAGTGATACAGTTAGGCACCACACAGGGAACACATAAAGGGCACACTTAATGAGCACTGGGGTCCTGGCTAACAGGATCCCAGTGACACAGGCAAAAACAAACATACATACAGTAAAAATGGGGGTAACATGCCAGGGAAGATGGTACTTTCCTACAGGAGTGTTCCAATTGTACACCAAGTAACCTGTTTTGGGAAACGAGCACTGGCACTGGGACCTGTTTAGCAGGGATGCAGTGCACATCAGTCAAAATACCTCAGTACCAATGATGTGGGGTGGCCATGTCAAAAAGGGCATTTTTCTACAACAGGCCTATGTCATTGCACACAAGCATGATCCTTGTTAGCCCATGATACCAAAAATTAGCACAAGGGATCCAGGCACCAAAGCATCTAGGACCCTCAGGGCAGGGGTGCTTGTCCATCACCTTGCAAGGGACTTCTCCATCTCAAAACTTTGCAATAATGCTTACATGTATTCATTCCTCCTCTCTAGGAAGCTTTGGATAGCCAGTTGTGCACATAAGCAAGCAGACAATAGTGCACACATAAGGTCCACAATACAATTGACCATGCACTTGGACTCCTAATGGGCTATTTCGTTTGTGGTGACTCCGCTACTGTTTCCTTGACATACAAGACTGATAAGGTATGTTATATCACGCTCCTACAAAAGAGCAGTGAGGTGAGATGCCAGAGAAGACGGAGCACACAGCACAAAACACACATGATAATGAAGAGCAAGTGGGAAATGGTGGATTTAGAGAGAGCGAAGGTGCAGTTAGTATCAGACCTGCCATCATATTTAATTATTTTTAACTCATCTGCATACGTAGTTACACTTAACATGTAAATTATGCATTGCCTAAATGTTTCTTTTTGAAATATTTATGTCAAAAAGTGACCTCGTGCTATAGTAGCTTTCTTTCAAGTTCAGTTCGAAACCCAACTATCCACCCGTTAGCTCTACAAACCTACTTACGTAAAATAACTCAACTTATTTTTTGCTCTTCTGCTTGCCAACCTAATTGCACTACCCCATGCCGAAGTGGTGCTTTTTTACCCTAATCCCAGCTTTCATTGTGGCCTACCATCCGGTTTCCTACCTCCCACTTTAACTGCAGATATCTGATCTCCTAGCTGCCCTTTGGCACTATCTGCACTAATCATAACACTGCATGTGGACATTGACCATAAAACGTGAGGGCACCACACGTCCGTCTTGTTGTTAGGTGGCACAGCTCCTAAAAAGCTAAGTACCACAAGCTCATCTCCTCCATGCCCTGGCTGGAGAGCCCTAGGTGGACTATGAAAAGGGATTATGTATGTGGGATGTGTGAGAGAGTGGTGTTGTTACTCCGGGCCAGCGCGTGGATCAGTTGCATGCATGGAATATGCTCTGATCATCTAAGACCCTGCAGCTGTTTGTACCATGAAGGCTACAACCATATGTCACTTGGCCATCGTCCAAATGAATACGTTATGGCGGATGTCAATCTCTTCAGTGTCTGACTACTCCCCCTACCTCCCGTGTTCTGCTCCTGCTGCACATAGTAGCGCTGCGTGGATCCGGTCTCTTACCTTTGGTGTGTCCTATGTGTCCAACATGGCCAGTTTAAGCAAAACAGACACATGCTCCCTGAGTTTGTCCCAAACCTCTGACTGAAGAAGGGTCTTCCAACATGTCTGGAGGAGAGAAAACTGCCCTGCTCCACGACTGATAGTCTCTATTTCCCAGGCCCTGCTGAGCCATTGCCAACACTATCTGTGTCCTCATTCCCAAGAAAGGAAGAGGGCCCCACGCCTTCTAAGCTTCCAAACACTTCAGAACAGGGACCACTTCATTCCCATTGTCTTCCTTCAAGGAGATGGCCACAAGGAGAGTATACTGGAGCTGAATGACCCCGACCTCCCTCTGTCCTCTGTTGGATCCATAGGAATGATTCGAGCAGCAGCAAGATTCACACTAAGGGCAGTTGGCATGTCAGCTCTGGTTAATTTGAGCTGGAGATTGTTGGTGGGGGCGCTGTCACTTATCTTTAGGGATCATCACTTATTTTTCTCCATCGGTCATTTACCAAGAGCATGTGAGGGGAAAACAAATCAGAAAGAAGAAAGAAGAGAAAAACGGAAAACCATCACAAAGGGAGAAAGTAGGTACCCACAACTGTGGGATAAAGAGCAGGGAGTGTCTGATAGTGGATTAAAGCTGTGTGATGTGGATTTTAGACTACCAGCCTTGGTATTCATTGTGCAGATGTTTAATTGCATCAGCCACAGCTTTTTCAACAGTTTCGGGCACCAGCACTCTTCCCTTAAAAAATCAAGCACTGGGTGTCAGCAGCAGGGGTAGCAGACAAGACAGTAGAAACAAGGTCCTCAACTGCAACAGAGGGGACAGAAGTGGTGGTGGGACCATAGGTTGCAGATCAAGAAGCAAAAGCAGAGACCACAGAAGTAGTGGCAGCTTTAGGGATTGCAGATGTGTCCGCAGCAGTATCGGCCACAGAGGAACCAGCAGAGCTCACATAGGTGGCTGAAGGAGGTGTTGGTGTGTTGGAAACAGCAGGGCTTAGAGTTTGTGTAGGTGCAAGTGTGCATATTGCTGTTGGTGCCTATTTCTCGCATCTCTGGTGAGTGCATTCTGTCTCCACACAACATTCCATACAACCGTCCAGATCATTGTTGATCCCCTAATCATGTCTTTTCCTTCTCATGCAAATCATCGCAAAGGCCTTTATGCATGCTTGTTGAAGATAATCATTGGTCCAGCCCAGTGTTCCCAAACTGTAGTCGCAAACCGATTTTTTGAGGGGGTGGTCCTGAAAGCCCAAGCAATAAAGAATGATGCCTATAAATTCTGTATTTATCCTGCCTCCTTTGCTGCGCTTCAAAGACCGAGGTCAAATGTCTGGCTATGTGTTACAACAAATAGCTGCCTATGTTTTTAACATGGGGATTTGTGTTTACAAACTCCTCTTATTTGCTGTCTGAGAAAGGAAAGTGAATTATGTGACAATTATGATGGGTACAGGAAGCGTGAAAGGGGAGGCTATGGGATGTCATTTATCCGTAACATGCAACAAAATGCAAATACATGTAAATTAACTGTAAACATTAAGCAGTTAGAAAAGCAAAAGTGAAGCACATTTTTTGTAATCCTGAAGTGTGGTGGAAATAAAGATTTGAATAAAAACAAAACAAATCAAGACACTTTATTGGTAATGCACAGAAGATAAATATTCACTGAAACCTTATTTTTGCACATTATCATTTGTATATCAGTAAAACTGTATGTCTGTACAAAGTCAGAGGCCATTTCAATGGAAATATGCTCTTTGTAAATGACAGTGCAGTACTGCATGATGCTTTAGTTATATTTTAAAAATATTGCCTCGTGCATTAAAGCTAGGTGAATTGTGAAAGTTTGTCATTCTAAAAATGTAGTCATAGTTCTAAAAAGTTTGGGAAGAACAGGTCTAGCCTTTTTGTCCTACCTGGCTAACATACTTGTACTGCATTTATAATAAATCAATCAATCAATCAGAACTCGTACCCGTGAGTTTCTCCCTGAAGTTTGAGAGTGAGAGTTAAGTTTGGAGGTGAAGGGGGAGGGTGCTCCAGGATTTGGTGACGAGAAGGGAGAAGGAGCAGCCTCCTCTGTGGCAGATGAGCAGTGTCTCTGTGAGAGCGAAGGAGGCAGAGCAAAGGTTTCTGGATGGTTTGTGGAAGGTCAGGTGGTGGTTCATGTATGCTGGTCCTTGGTCATGGAGGGCTTTCTGGGCATGCATCAGTAACTTGAATTGGCATATTTCTGGACGGGAAGCCAGTGGAGGTTTCTCAGGTGTTGAGTGAAGTGGGGTCCATTTGGGTAGGTTGAGGCTCAATCTGGCCAATGAGTTTTGTATTGTCTGGAGGCTTCTAATGACTCCAGTGGAGGTTACTGCATTCAGTGTGTTGCTGTAGTACTGTCGGCTGGTGATTAAGGCTTGCATGAGTGTTTTTACTTGTGCTGAAGGGGAGCCTTTTGAAAATTCTTCTGAGCAGACAGAGTATAGAAACCGGCAGAGGAGACTGTGTTGATCTGTTGTTGCAAGGTGAAGTTGCTTTTGTTTGACCTGGGCCTTTTTGCTGGGTCACCCCCAAACTTTAGCCCTCCTCATTTCTGAACCTCATTTGTTAGCTTCAGGACACTGGGCATTTTATCACTGCAGATCAGTGCTAAAGTGCATGTGCCCTCCCCTCTAAATTTGGTATGATTGGCTTGCGCCCAATTGGCACATTTAATTTACCTGTAAGTCCCTTGTACAGTGGTATCCTTTATAGCTAGTGCCTGGAAATTAAATGCTATTAGCAGGCCTGCAGCGCAGCTTGCACCACACAGAAGTAGCCTTTCAAACCTGTCTCAAGCCTACCATTGCAGGACCTGAGCGCCTAGTTTACTGCCACGTTGGCCTGGCATCTATAAGTACTTGCCAAGCCTGGAACTCCCCCTTCATTACATATAGGTCACCCTTAAGGTAGGCCCTAGATAGCCCTATGGGAAGGGTGCTCTGTAGATAAAAGGTAGGACCTGTGCCTTCATTGTGTGGCATGCTCTGGTAGAGACAAACAGCTTATTTGGTGTCTCACTGCTGTGAGTGCTGCTCCACTCAAAGACTTGCTTAGGAATTCTCTTTTATATGTTATATATGTGGTCATTTCTGATGTATGAGGAGTAGCATGACATGTTTGGTATGTTTGGAATGGTAGTGAGAAATCCTGCTTATTAGTGTAGGTGGATGTTTATTACTACTATGGAAATGCCACTTTTAGAAACTGGACATTTCACTTTGCTTATGACTTTTGAGCTTTGCAGCCTGACTCCAATCAACGTCTGGGGTAGAGTGACAGCTGGGTTTTGTGCATACTTTCCAGGCAGCCATCATACAGAAAGGGTGGAGGTGTAACAGAATCTGCATATTGAGTGGTTTTGATGGGCTGGGAGACCCCCCACTGATGTCTGGAGCCAGGGCTGGGGCTGAAAGGGGGTGTTGTGCACTTCTAAAGGTCTTTTGAAGTGCCCCCCTAGATCAAAATCAAATTGAGTATAAGTACAGGGATTCTACCCCATGTTTGCAGACACTGCATGGACTTGGCACCAGATGCTGCTGGAAGGAACTGCCATGCTCAAAGGAACCGCCATTAGGGCTGTCCTGCAGTTGTGCTGACCTGTGGCCTGCTAGGCCACTTCAAGCCAAGGACCCTGATGGGCTGGCCGGCTGCTGGTACCTGGTTTCTGTGTGTCCCCAGTGCTTTCTAAGGGGTCGGCAGTGGATTTCCCCTGACACACAGGCTGCCCCTGGCTCTGCCATCATAGCATCTGGTGAGTGCTATAATCTTTTTCTACTGGGAAGTATGCTAAGCATTGCCCTCAGCCTGCAGAGAGCATGTGGAGAGCACCCCTGCTGTCCCCGTGGCTGTTTGTTCCTGCTTCGTGTTGTCCTCCCCATCCAGGAGGGTGGCAGGTAAGGAGGAGTGCAGCGGGGCCTGACAGCAGTGTTTTTTAAAGTGCGGACGAGGGGTGCACTCTTTGGTGCCGCTGGGGCACAACCAGACATCTATTTGTGGAGGCTGAAGAGCACTGCGCAACCTGTTCCGTCCGGAGAGTGTTAGCCTGCTCCCACTCCAATGTGGGCGTGAGGGAGGCACACCATTGTGATGCCTGCCCTTATGAGAGATAAGGGTGAGTGGGGCCAGAGGAGACAAGCAGCTGGATGCCGCACTGATGCAGCTGGCTGCCTGGTGAAGTGCACTTTGCTGGGAATCCATAGAGGTTTCCCCACCACCTTGGGAGCCTGAGTTGTGGTCCTGGAGTGGTCCATGCTGTTTGTGCAAGGCAGCTCTTGGGAGAAGTCGCCGAGAGTAGCAGCTGCTTCACATGGACGCGGGTGTTGCCTTTTTGTTCTCCCACACACGGGGGGACCGTGGGAGGTCTCCCTGCAAAAGCAGACAGTGTGTGTGCCACCCCTCCTTCTTTCACATACCTTCATGGACATTTGTTCAACCATTCATGGGATGTACAGAAAACTCAACGGAGGCCCCGTTCTCACTAAAGGAAAAGTACAGCATTTTGTGTGATAGGAGCGCAGGAGCAGGATCTTCTATCCCTGACAAAGTGGACTGGAATCCACTGTTTGCTCTATAAAGAAAGCACAGACATGCTGTGACCTAATGCAGGTCCAATCCTATGGGGTGATTATTAGGTATTCCACAGTTCACTCTGGATAGTTTATGCCATCGGACATATCACGTTTCATGGCCTGGTTTAAAATGTCATTTTTACCTGGTTATAGCAACAAGCCTATTTCAGGATCGGCATTGCCTGCATAGAGAGGGTGTTTTTATGATAGGTGTAACAAAGAAAACTTTCTCCTTTCACATTACTGTAATATTGTGGAATGGTGCAGTTGGTTCAGCAATGACATATGACATAACGTTCAATCTGAGAAAATCTCTTCATAGTTGCTCTATGATGGTTTGACAATTGTCTGTTTGGTAAAGTATTACTGATCTATGTTGTTTTTGTCTACGGTTTATGTGCAATACAGTTTATCTTTATGTAACCTGCTATGAAGTCTCTGAAGTAGAGTATTTATTGTGTCACTGGTGTGTGTGTGTGTTGTGCAAACGCTTTTCATATTGCCTTGGGGATAAGCCTGACTGGTCTGGCCATTGGTACCAAGGGGGTAAGGAGGGGCTATCTTAGGAGTGTAGCTCCCTTACCCTGGCTACTAGAGGGTTATGTCTGGCTTAGGTGCTTACCCTAGCTAAATAGGAACCCCATTTCTAACACCTGTGAATGATTATGTTGAGGTTGTGGGTGTGGTCTTTTGGTGTGGTAGTGGATGCGAGTTCGGTGGGCCACCAAGTGTCATTCCAGAGGGAGGCGTGGTTGCAGAAGATCAGCACTACTGTCTTGTCATTGTTGAGCGTTAAACGGTTGTCCTTCATCCAGTCTGCAACATCTTTTATGCAGTTTTGGAAGTTGGTCTTTTTGGAGGTGTAGTCTGATGAAAGCGAGAGGGTGATCTGGATATCATCAGCCTAGGTTATGATGTTGAGATCGTGGGTTCTGACGATTTTGGCTAGAGGTGTCATGTAGGTATTGAAGAGGGTGGGGCTGAGGGATGAACCTTGAGGTACACCACAGATGGTGCTTATGGGAACTGAAGTGAAGGGCAGTAATTGGATTCTCTGCATTCGTCCAGTGAGGAATGATGCAAACCACTTGATTGCATCTCTCCTGATCCCGATCGGGTGCAGCCTCTTAATGAGTGTGTGGTGGGATATGGTGTTGAAAGCTGCATAGAGGTCGAGGACGATCAGGGCTGCTAATTCATTCCTGTCTAGCAGGGTGTGGATTTTGTCAGTGGTGGCGATCAGAGTGGTCTTGGTGATGAGACTGGCTTGGAAACCAGATTGAGAGGTGTCCAGCAGGTTACTTTTCTCCAGATGTTCAGTGAGCAGTTGGTTGATGGCCTTCTCTAGGCCTTTATGGTGGAAGGGGAGCAGTGAGATGGGATGGTAGTTCTGGAGTTTGCTCTGGTCGGCTGAGAGTTTCTAGAGGAAAGGTCTGATTTCTGCCTGTTTCCATGTTTCAGAAAAGGTGGCTGTGGCAATGGATGCGTTGGGGATGTTGGTGAGTTGGTGGCTGATTTTGTTGCTTCCTAGGTTGAAGAGGTCCATAGGTGCTCGTGAGTGAATGGAGTTCATGATGGTGGTGGTGATCGGTGTGGTGAGCTGGTCCCATGTGGTGAGTTGCTGAGCGTGGGAGGCTTCCTTTTGGGGAGGAGGTTGGTGAGTTGGGACCCAAAGCTCCTGTAGATGATGGATATCTTGCTTTTGGAAGTGATTCACTAGGGCATTGCAGAATTCTTGTGGAGGGGGAATCTTGTTCTTTGTGGCTGTTGAGCAGGCAAACTCTCTGACAATGTTAAAGAGTTCCTTTATGTGGTTGGCACTTATCTGTATGCGGTTTACAAGGGCATACTTTTTTGCATTTTTGAGTCTTGGTGGTAGTGGTTCAGGGCTGATTGGAATGTGGCTTAGTCTGTAGCATCTTTGTTGGTGCGCCATCTTCTCTCCAGTGGTTTGCAGCTGTGTTTCATGGTGCTGAGTTCTCATGTGTACCAGCTTGCTTGTGTGGTGGATCTGCGGGATCTGGATGTTTTAATGGGGCAACTAGGTTGGCGGCATTGGTGATCCAGGTTTGAAGTTCTGGATTGCTGGTTCCAAGTGGGTTGAGACTTCAGGTTGAGTGGCATAGAGGGCATCTATCCATTGGGTCTGTGTCACTTTGCTCCAGCTGCTAAATGGAGTGTTTGGGGGTTGAAGGCGGTGCTTGGCATGCCTGTGATGGTGAAGTGGACGATGGTGCGGTCGGTCAAGATTAATTCAGTGACTGTAGTTAACTCTGTTGCTGAACATGAAGTTGGGAGTCCAGTGTGTGTCCTGCTATGTGGATGGGATCTGTGACAAGCTGGGTGAAGCAAATACTGTTCATTCATTCCAGGAGGTTGGTGGAGTTAGTGTCTGTCGAGTCATCCAGATGGAAGTTGAGGTCTCCGAGGAAGGTGTATTGATTGGACTCAATGGCAAGTGGGGATATGAAGTCTGTGATGTGTTGCTGAGGCCGGTGAATGCTCCTGCTGGTCTGTAGTTTGAGGGTGTTATTCATGTTTCTTTTGTCATCGGTGTGGCGTTGGAAATTGAGGTGTTCAATGATCGGTGTAGTGGCGTCTTCGGTGGTGGTGGGGTGGATTGTTTCTTTGTCGATGATGGAGATGCCTCCACCATGTTTGCTGGTGCGGTCTCAGTGAGTGATCTTGCACACATTGGGCGTTGCGGTTGCAATGTTGGGGCAAAGGATGGTGCGAGGCAGTTCTCTGTGATGAAGGTTACATCCGGAGTGATGGTGTAGATGGTGTCCCAGACTTCAGTGGCATGTTTGCAGAGTGATCTGGTGTTGATCAGGTTGCATCGGAGAGGTTTGCGGGTGCTCTCGGTCAGCGGAGTGCAAGTGGTGTGGGTTTCTGTGATGGCTGTTGGTCCTACGTTGCAGCAGGAGTGACAACTGTGGCAGGTGAACGGTCTTGCAGTAGAACAAGGAGATGCAAGGCTGCAATTGTATCGGCATCTGGGGTCCAGGGCTCCGGGATCTACAGCAGAGTACCTGTGGGTGTCTGAAGGGCCAGTGTTCCTGGTGCTCGGCGCAGTCCAGGCACGGACAGGTGCAGACGGGCTTGCCATTAGTGTGACCTCAGCATGGCGGTAGCGCAGCTGCGCTGCGGCCTCAATTAAGTAGGTTTTGGGAGGAACACTGGGGAGGCGGGAAGTGGGTGGTGGGGAAAAAAGCACCTGAGGGCCCAGGAAAAGCAGAGAGGAGGACTAGGGGACTAGGCCTATGAGGCCTAAATAATGTAAATAAAGTAAAATGAGTCAAAAGAAAGAATTAAAAATGCTGGCATATAGGCTATGGCTCATGGAGGAAGGAAGCAGCTAAAGGCATCAAGAGGAGCTGGTGAGGACCTGATCAAGGCGGCCTTGCTGCAGCCTCATTAAGTAGGTCCTGGGAGGAGGGAGGACAGGTGAAGAGGTGGGTAGTGGGAAGAAGGTACGAAAAAAGCACCGAGGTGGCCCAGGAAAGGCAGAGAGGAGGACTGGGCACTTGGTTCATGAGGACTAAGTAATGTAAATAAAGTAAAATGAGCCAAAAGAAAGAATAAAAAATGCTGGCAGATAGACTGTGGCTCACGAAGGAAGGAGGCAGCTAACCGCAGCAAGGGGAGCTGGTGAGGACCTGTACAGGTGACTACATAGATGAAAGGAAATGATGTGACAATCTTTCAAGAAAATGTAACACTACTGGTCATAATGCCCTAAAAGTACATATTCTGATGATTAGACTTGGCCAGGTCACAAAGGTTAACACAGGTGCTATATACCTTATATTACCATAGCATATACGTTCTAAAGAGCTTACATTTGAAAGCAATGTGTTTGAGATTACCCCAATTGAGATATTGGCGTAAAGATTCTTCATCACCTCTAGGTAAGTCTCATGAAATATCTTGAGATATTGGCACATGGCAGCCACCCACACTGGTAACTGTCCCTTGCTGAAGTAGTTGATATTGTCGAGCACGTATCAAGACCATTGTGAGGTAGCATCTGCATGATGTGGTAATGTGGGATTTCTAAGGCCTAATTCTGATTGGCACTTTAACAGGACAAGTAATCATGGCCTGCGTTGTCTGGTTACCTTTCTGGTACAGTACCCTGAGGTCAGAAAAAAGCAGCATTAGGTATTGTAACCTGAGGGTCCACTAAGAAATCTGATTTGCTTTGACCAATTCACCCAGTAACTCTTAGGCACATTTGTGCCTGGATATTTAAGTTGCTTTGCACCACTGCAGCCCTTGTGGAAACGGTTCAAACCCATGGTTTTATCATGATACTCAAAATTCCAGCTGAGGCTCAAACACCTGTTTGGTCCAGAATAAGGAATATAATGGGACTCACAATGAGCATGCACGCAGGAGTGATTGCACAACAAGACCTCTATTGAACATTAACTCAAACTGAAGCAAGCTGAAATATTGTTGCTGAAGAGACTCTACTTGCTGCTCTATACATTTTATTCCTGATCGATACCTCTTCCTGCAGATTCCCTACATATTGAATTACTGGTTTGGTAAACTTTTCTCCAGCAATATCTCTCCCATGCCAGCAGGTGGCACCATGCAGCATCAGCTGCAACTTCACCTGTAGATATGATGACAAGGGAGTTTATCAGACACCAAATGGTACAATAACCCCAGTTCCAGTTTCTCCATGGGTCTGGCGTTCTGCTGGTGTCTTAGCAAGCACTTTGACAGCAGCTAGGCTAAACGTTGACTCCAAAAATCCCAGGGCTTGAATTCTGTCATGGATGGCACAAGAAGATGACTTTGAGAGACCCACAAGACATTTGATGAAGGACTGGAATATACCAACGCCTGTGCCCGCTGGGCCTTCTTGCAACTGATGGTAATTAGGGAGCAGCAGGCCACGTTGTTTGCAGTCAAGGCTGCCAGGGGCATTCTTCATCACCTCCAGGTGTGTCTCAAAAAAGATCTTCATATATAGGAAGTAAACCCGAAGAAGTTGATGCATTCCAAGGCACAGTACTCCATTCGGTTAGACCCTCCTATGCACCAATGCAGATGCAGCCTGCAGAGCCAACTATGCCTCAGCCCTGAAAGTAGTTGATATCTGATGACAATATTTGTGTGGCACGAGAATGTGCCACAATGCATTTATTCTCAGTAGGCACTGTCACCCTGTAGTCTGCACAATTAGTTGTAGGGTCAAACATTTGGAATGTGATGCCCTTGTTATATTTTTGTGCTCATAGGAGATGACTCTTTCTCTCGAAACTAACGAAAGACGCTGTTCTGCACCTTTGACACAGTACGATAAGGATAGTGTTTTTTGATTTTGTTTAAACAGCATCCAGGTTGAACTCGGCGAGAGGCATTTCACGCTGAAGTTATCGTGGAACTGTTCTGAGCTCTGGGTGAGATGCAGCCCTGCTGACCCTGACCTTCATCCTGAGAAGGAAGATAGCCATGCAGAAGAAAAGTGCAGGCCGCACATTTAGACAGGTGCATTCATGAATGCACTAAGGCCTGCTTCCTGACACATAATGCTAAGGTGTGGGGTTAGATCATTCCAAGTCTGGCAGAAGGGTACTCCCATTATTCGCTCTCTCTCTGTGTCTAGTATAGGCATTAGTGACAGATTGGAGTGACAGTAGGAACAATTAACATTGTTGAATTTTTGTGTTTTTCTACACTGCTTATTAGAATGATGTGTATCATCTGCCTAATGATGGCAACTCAACTTTTATTTACAAGGATAAGATCTTTTCAATAAACATTTTTGTATTTTTTTCTTTATGACACCTTAGGCATGCAAAAGTGACAAACGAAAGTGTTAGATATGTTTCTACTAATTCCTTGGGAACCAGAGTGGTCAAGTTTGAGGTTACCAACAACATCAATCACCCTGAAAGGTTAGGGTTTTTAGATGTGGTAGTGTGAGCTAGCCAAAACAAACCAACATTTACTGATGATATAATCAGACAATGGGCCTGATTTAGATTTTGACGGATAGGCTATCCGTCTCCATTGTGACTGAGTAACCTGTTACCAAAATCTAAATCAGGCCCATAGTCTCTTTATTGTGAAGGTTTGTTGTACTAACACACAGTCCTACTAAATTTGTAGGAACCATATAACAATGTTAAGAATTATGGCCATAGATTATAACTTTAGGAACATTTATTTTAATTTTATTTAATTTATTTTGTAATATTTGTAGAGCACACACACTCATCCCCAGTGGAATATCCCAGAGCTAAAACTGCTACACAGTCTATCAGCTAAAATACTAGGGGGAAAGGGGCAGAAATGGGTGAAAGAATTTTGCAGTATTTGTAAAGCATGAACACTCATCCCCAGGTGGATATCACAGCTCTAAAACTGCCACGGGAAAGGGGCAATTCATTAGATGAGGTCAGTTACTCTGGGACAAGCCATGTTTTAAGCTTTTTTCTGAACCTAACATAGTTGCTAATAGGTGGAGGTCCAGGTGAAAGAGATTCCACTGGGCCGCTGCTAGATGGGTAAAGGAGTGGCCTCTGTTTCTGTTTTTTTTAAACACTTGGTTTTGGCTAAATCAAGATTTAATTATCTCAGGTTTCTTGTAGGGGTAGGAAAGACCCCACTTTTTGCCTGTCAGTGTGCTTAGACTATTTTCACTGGAATCCTGCTAATCAGGATCACAGTAATTGTGCTCTCTCTCCTTTAAATTTGGTTGTCTTGGTACTTCTTACACCCCATAACTGGCATACTGGTGTACCCCTGTATGTCCCTTCTTGATTGTACTTAGGTACCCAGGGCATTGGTACACCAGGGGTCCCCCATGGGCTGCAGCATGTATTATGCCACCCCTGGGAGCCCATGTAAACTGTGTCTGCAGGCATTTGCAGCCTGCATGAAATGGTGCATGCATCCTTTCACTATGGGTCACTACACCGGTCACTCTAAGTCACCCCTAATGTAGGCCCTTTCAGCCCAAAGGGCAGGGTGCAGATCCCTGTGTGTGTGGGCACCCCTGCATGAGCAGAGGGGCCCCTATGAACTCCTGTTCCAATTCCCTGGACTTCATAAGTGGGGGCAAGCCATTTTAGTTATGTACTGGTCACTACCTGTGGTCCAGCTACATAATAGTAACTTCACACCTGGGCATGTTTGGTATTAAACATGTCAGAATCATACCAGTATTGGTGGCATGATTAAATGCACTCTGGGGGTTCTTTATAGGCTCTGCCAGTTCTTCTTCCACCAGTCTTCCAGTGTCTGTGGGCAGCCTGCGCTGCTGCGCCCCTCAGACACAATTCTGCCCTCCTGCTGCTTGACCAGCTCAAGCAGGGGACAGCAGAACAAAGGATTTCCTGTAGGAGAGGGGTGCAACCTCCCCTCCTTTGGAAATAGGTAGTACTGGGCTGGGGAGTGGAAGACTTCCCATGCCACCGGACTGCTTTGAAGGGCACATTTGGTGCCCTCCTTCCATCATCCAGTTAGCACCAGCCCAGGGACCACTGTTCTGGTGCAAAACACACAAAGGAAAGGGGATTGTCCACTCCCCTGTCCAGCTCCACCCCTAGGGTGATGCCTAGAGCTCCTCCAGGTGGCCACTAGGTTCTGCTATCTTGAAACCAAGGTGAGCAGAGGCCTCTGGGAGCATCTGACTGGGTAGGCCAGGTAGCTGACATCAGAGACCCCTTCGGATAGGTGGTGACTCCAGAGAGTGACTAAACCCCCTTTTTGGGTTATTTAGGATCCCCCTAGAGGATGGGTCCCAGATTTCTCATGAAAGATTCCACCAGAACTTTAATGCAAAGACATATTCTGCCCCTAGCCTCGTGGCCTCCACAACCACGGCTGGGCAACACAAGCAAGATTGCAACGCCTGAGAAGACTTCTGCTTGCAACATTGTTTCCATGGCTCCTGTCAGCATTCTGCAACATTACAATGGATGTGCATCTTCTGGGGCTGGCAAGACTTCAGCTGCACCAGGAAGCAAGAAGGAATCTCCCTCGGAGTGAAGGAGTCACTCCCCTGCATCAGCAGTCATCTGAGGCAACGACGTCTGGATCTGCAAAGATTCTCCAATACGGGTGGTGGCTCTGAGAGATCCCCTGGGTCCTCTCTGCCTTCTTTCCAATGTGGGAGACAGTGAGCCCTTCCCTCTGCCACTGGGACAGAATTCCTGTGCAGCACGACTGTAGCGCCAACCAAAGATTGTTGGCTCCTGCTCCAAGGGATCTTCAGGCTCCAAGTATCACCGGCCCCCAGGACTCTACATCTGTAAGGACAGTCTCCTCTCTGCTGCTCCAGGGACGTGGGACTCCTCTTCAGTGTGCTGACTGGGCCTCACTGCCACTTACTGTGCCTGCTGCCAGTGGGTTGCTTGGGGGGGGCTCTGTAGAAGGCTGGACTGGTTTGTAGTGGGTACCTAAGGTACTTACACCTTATACCAGGTCCAGTTATCACTTATTAGTGAAATGTAGGCAGTGTTCTAGAAGCTTAGGCTGTCTAGGGGTAGCTGTAGCAGAGCAGCCAAGGCTGTACTAGGAGACGTGCAAAGCTCCTGCAATACCACTATTGCTACACAGTACTTATACACAATAAAAGACAACACTCAGTGTTACCAAAAATAAAGGTACTTTGTTTTAGTGACACAAGGCCAAAAAATATCTTAGAGGCAATACTCCTTCTGGAAGTTAGTATTTTACACAATATATACGCTTGTAACCAAAATCAGGTAAGTATACAGCAATAGAATAGAGCAAATAGTAGAAAATACAATAGAATGCAAAGGCCTAGGGGCAACACAAGCATATACTAAAATAGTGGAATGTGAATGTCAAATTACCCCCCAGACAAGCGTAGTGTGTCTTTTTCTGGATTTCATATATCTATGACTCCCTGCATCTGTGGAGGTCTGGGTGAAGAGCTTTGTATTGAGACAAGATTTGGCCCTTTTGGTTGGAGCATGTGAGCCATAGATGCATGCATAAGAGGGGCTGTAAGGACGTGGTGTGAGACTTGATATGAATGTGGATAAGAAGCACGACACAGGGTATTCACCAACGCAGGAGGACATCTGCTTTACCCTTTAGCCGGTAGAGCGGTCTGTCTCAAGATACGTCTGTGTTGTGGTATACAGGGCCAGAGCCTTCATTTGCCCAGGCCTCCTTAATTATTAACTATATTTGAGCAGACCATCTCCCCTGACTCAGCCAGGCTTATGTCTTCATTTATGTTTATGCAAAGAGGTCATTTCTAGCACCACATCGAAACTGCTCTGATCTGGAGTCATTACTTTAGTCCTTGACAGGGATTCAGCCTCTCAAGCAATCGTTCTGAGGTCAGTCATCTGAGTATCAAATCACTGGGTAACAGAAACAGCACTAATTTACAGTGCCTTTAGTTTCAAAACTGCAAAACGTTGGCTGTTGCTTACGCAATCTTTGACAAAGCCAGTAGTTTGACTTTTGAAGAGTCCAGAATGCAGCAGCCAGACTCATCCTGGACATTACCCGACACAGCTGGATCTCCTCCCACCTCAGAGACCTACACTGGCATTCGGCCTACAAGCGCATCACATACAGACTTGTGATCCACACTTACAGGGTACTGCACAACATAGATCTGGCGTACCTCAACCACCACCTTGCCTTCTACGTACTCAACAGACGTCTCTGTTCCTCCCAGCTCGCACTTGCAGCCATCCCCAAAATCCGGAAAAATACAGCAGGAGGAAGATCCTTCTCCTACCTAGCAGCCCGACATGGAACGTGCTACCTCTCAAGCTCAGGCCGACCGCATCACTGAAGTAGTTCAGGCAGGACCTCAAGACCTGGCTCTTTGACTGAGAAGCACACCCAAATATGCCATCTTGTGACCCTATGGGTGATTAGCCACGCTTTACAAATCCTTGATTAATTGATTTGATGAGTGCATGTGTACATGTACTCAGACACATATATTCATGGGCACAATAGGTAACCCATGCATGAAAACTTGTATAAACAACAGCATAACGTACATAGAAAGACCAACACACCATCAGCCAAACACATAAACCAGAGATTAGGCAGGTATTTATACTCAGAAACTGCTAAGCACCTGTACAGAATGACCTACCTACATACAGTCAACACTATTATACACAGACCAAGAGATGAGTGGTGGAGAGTATAGCGTTTTGTACAACCTCAAAGCACTAGAGGAAAGGAGGTAACAAGAGAGAAGGAACAAGATGGAGAAAATAAAGAAGAAACCTTGTACATAGAACGGTCTTTAGTTCATCTATCTTAAAGGACCGGTTGGTGAAGAGGAAGAAGGAACTGGACACAGGAGAGCGATGAAGGAAACAGGAGAGGGTAGGTGGTAGAAACCAAGAGGAGTGGCAAACACAGTAAGCAATATAGCCTTGTGGGCCAGAGAGATGTCAGACTAAAAGATATAGCCACATACATCCAGACAACATACAGAAACATAGATATGAACTTAACAATACAGTCAATCAAAACACGTGCTGAGACACAGAGAGGGAAATTAGGAAAAAGGGACAGAAAGACAGATGGAAGGATTCATAAGTACAGGTTTCATACCCACTTAATCTATGTACCCCTTACTAATTAAATCTAACTGAGAGGGTGAAATTATCAGTGCCAATGCCCAATCAATCCTTAAATGTTACTAGTGTAAATCACTTGAACGAGGTGATTGAATACTCCAGTGTAAACGCCAGTTCAATCAATGCGTTCCTTAGACTACAGAAGATGCAGTCCTTTCTACATAAACATTACAGTCTTGGCCTCTTTGCTAGAAATGTACATACACAACACTGCATTTCAGTACTTTCATGTTTTTTAATGTTGTATTATTGCGCCCTGATTTTTCATTTGTATAGTATGTGTAGTGGAGAGAGTGACCTGACAGCAACACCAAGCAAGCCCTGTTTCAGTAATTCCAACCAGCGGCACAGTGGTCACTTGTTCAAATACCCTGTTTGTAAACTCTCAAATAAAGTGAACTCACCTGGGCAGATACCATTTGTATAGCGGGTGTAGTAGGGAGAGTGACCTGACTGGAACTTCCAGCAGGCCCTGTTTCAGTAACTCCAACCACCAGCAGAATGGTTACTTGTTCAAATACCCTTGTTTGTGAACTCACAATCGAAGTCTACTAACCTGCGGGGATACCATTTGTCAAGTGTTGGGGAGTATAGAGAGTGACTTGACAGCAACTCCCATCAGGCCATGTTTCAGAAACTTCAACCACCAGCACAGTGATCACTTGTCTAAATACCCTTGTTTGTGAACTCATAATTGAAGTGTACTCACCTGGGCTGATCTTTCTTTTGTATTTCACCATGTAGATAGGTCAGACCATGTGAAGCATATGATGATGATCCAACGTACTCGTTCAAGATGGGATATGTTGCATATACACAATTTCCAGCTCAGGGGTACAACCATCGGTCACAAACACATACATACAAGTGTCTGGTCAAACTAAAAAATAATATTACAGTGTTCAGCACATAAGCTTTAAATATGCTGAAATTATTGGAAATCATAAATGATTGACTCATACTGAGTAAATGAACATCTTTACTGGGAAAGACCTCCAGACCACGGAAGGAAGGGATTTGGCAGACATCGTCCTGTAGAATAGGCAAACATTGAAATGGTTAATGTCATCAGCTTGAGCCTTATCACATACCACAGCAAAGTAACTCAACATCACATTTTCCAAGATATAGACAGATGGCAGTACAACAGTCCCAGATCACTGGCCCATTATAATCCAATGCTCATGCATCAGCTGGCATGGCACAAAAGTATGTCAGTGTTGTGGCCCAGGCACTGTGGCCTACAATGATGAAACACATCTACAGGTCACACAAAAAGAGTGATTAGCATTATTTTATGACCTCATGATGACACACATGATGCACCAGAACACAAAACAACTCAAATAGGCACCTCTGACCTTCCATCCAAACACTGTGCAAGCTGTCTTGGCACAGGTCTCGTACATTCAACCTATGTGACCTACATTACTTGGAACAATCCATGTCCACTTCATATGTCAGAACAGCATCACATACCTGCCAATGTCACAACTCTGAAATGTACACATGAAGATGTCATGGTGAAGATACCTGTACAAAGAGCAAAACAAGTAGTATAGGCTTGAAACCATACAAATGACACAAGTCACATAGCAAGCATCTAGAAAACAATGTACATTGCAAAGAATCTGACAAAAAAAACAATATCGTCAAGGTGGGCATTTGTCAAAGGCTATCCTATCAATCAGCCTGTGGCTGATTTTTCAGAGTATCAGCTCCCTAGCTATTTCCAAAACACTCCACTCCACACATTCTCACAACTATAGTCCATTGTACAGTCACAGTCATAACATCTCGTGACATACACTCATGAGAAGTAGCTGTGGATGAGATCTTTTTGTAAGTCAGCTCCTTCCTCTTCACCACTGTCATCTTCAGTTGGCATTTCAGGATTCTCACTCTGTGGCACTGTAGGCTCCCCTTCCGCCTACTCCTCGTCTGGGATGTATGGAATATTCCTCCGCAGGGCAATCTTGTGGAGCATGCATCATGCCACAGTGATCTGACACACTTTCCTGGGTGGATAGAGGAGGGCTACACCAGTCCTGTCCAGGCAGCAAAATCTGGCCTTTAGGAGCCCAAAAGCCCACTCCACTGCTACATGGGCCTCATTGAAGTGGACTTCCCATGGTGTAGTTGGATTCCTCAGTGGTGTCAATTACTCAGGGCAGTTTGGGTATGCTGTGTCTCCTGTTAAGGAGTGGGACATAAGTGCAACAATGAGTCACTCACTTCATGATTGTAGCACCTGACATTGCTCACACACAGTCAGGACAGACCTGACTTACCACCCAGCCAGGCCCTCTCTAGTTGCAGTTGTGACATCAGCTGGTGTATGGTGCTGTTCCGCATTATAAAGGAATCATGGGCCGATCGTGGAAAATGGGCACACACATTTGAGATGTAGAGATTCACTGAGTAGACAACTTGCTCGTTGATGGAATAGAAGTTCTTTCTGCTCAAATAGACTTGTTCAGTGGCCTGTGGTGGTACCAAGCCAACATGTGTGTCATCAAAGGTCCCCACCACATGTGAGAAGTGGGCAAAACCATAGAAGTCACCCTTCACATTGGCTAAATCCTCACTTCGGTGGGGCCTGATATGGCTGCCAATGTGTTTCAACATTGCTGATAGGAAATCTTTCAACACCACACTCAACATAGATTTAGACACATCAGCAGAGTGGGCCACTGTAGGTTGGAAGGACCCTGTAGCCAGGAAGTGCAACACTGACATGACTTGTACAATGGGTGGTATGCAGTACGGATTACTGTTAGCTGGCATCAGATCTGGCTCCAACTGATGGCATAAATCCACTATTGTTAGCCTATTCAGATGGTACAGCTGGATGAAGTGGTGTTCATCCATAGTCGGAAGGTCTGGCAATGGACGGTAGACAGGAGGTTGTTGCATTTTCCCTCTTCCAGGGTACATATATGTGAAAAGGCATGATTTTGAACATTAGTCACTGTGTTCACAGCAACGTCCATGATGAATTCCAACAAAATCACGTGACAAAGCATTTCTGACTGGATAGACATGACACCAAGTACACATCGCAGCTGGCAACTACACAAGGGTCAAAGTGGCTCCCATGGTTGTCAACACGTGTCCACAGTCTGGATTTGGGTTACACCCAACTATCTGCTACACAATTGCCCCTCAAAATGTGACTGTATTCTCTGACAGCTAAAAAAAACGTCAGCGGTGGTGGCTCGTGCACCACCGTCATGTGCCATCTGTGCACTGCAACACACTATACTGGTGGGTGTGTAGTCATACCTACACAACAAGACAGACTGGGGATGTTTGTGATAATATTAAAATCATAGTGTCAGTGTGACACATTTTACTGGGGCATATACAGTATTTCATGCCAGAAAAATTGTGGATGACTGATCTACTCCAGTGGACATCAGGAGCCGGCTCCGGACACCGGTGGAAGTCATCCACGCAGTGGGTGGTTCTAACTGTGGCAGACAAAGCCACAGGCTGACATTGTTTCCTGTGGCGATTGCAGCCCAATGGCTGTGTCTATCAGCGGTGATGACCGCGTACGTGGTGTACGTGTATTCAGCGCTGTACCAAATCATTCTCTTAACTCCTGACACTTCTGCCAGCAACACTGCCACCACTGTAGCTGCTGTGTGCCACCTACAGGAGCAACCAAGCCACATCCAGCTGGTGAAAGGGCCCCTGCCTTCTCTCCAGAGGAGCTGGAGGGGCTTGTGAGTGAGGTCCTTCCCCTGTATGGCTAGCTCTATGGCTCACCAGATGAGCAGGTAAGTACCTCTATGGCACAATTGACTCTGTTCAACATAATCCTTTCCCTTCTCACAGGCTACAATGTGCCCTGATGTGCCAGTTAGACTTCCTGTGTGCCTGTTGTTGCAGTCTGTGTGGTATGAATGGGATGTGCATGGTGCAGGTGTTGTTGACCAGTACTATATGTTGCATTCATTCACATTTTGCTGTGTGATTTTTTGAGGTCCTAGATCCTGCTTGTGTTGGATCCACATAACTAGGCAAGTAAATTTATTGCTATCCAGTGACATTATTTTGTTTATGATGGTTGTAAATGTTAGACAACATGTATGTGCATTACATTATGAGGTGTGTATGCATCTTGTCTGAGTCGTTTGAGGATCTTGTAAGCAATGTACATTGTGCCACAGATCTTTCACCCCAATTCTGGCCCTGCCAAACTTGTCTGGGAGGCATATCATGACTCACTGTGCCCTTTAGGTTGCCCCACAAGCCACAAGTCACATTGAGGATGGCCACATGATGTACTCCCATGCATAGAAGTGATGGAAATGTGAGTGCCATGTAGGTTCTGTATTATCATCCTTCATAGACTTGGGCCTGTTAAATGTATATCCCAATATGGGACATAGTCCAGGGTGTGGGAGCGTCACTGTGGCTATGCAACTGTGGCACTGTGCCCACTCCCTGTAGACCTTCAGAAACTATCATGTGATGAACATGAAGCCCGAGTGGCAAAACTTGCCCTGAATACCTCAGTCCTTTGACTTGATTAGGAATGGGTACTGAGGTAAATCCCAAAACTAGTCCTTAAGTACATTTTGCATCACTGTTACTATGTATCTTTGGCTCATGAAAGGTCCCTTACTCCCACAGCTTCACAAAAGTCATATTTGTCCTGTACAGGATTATTGCACAAATGACAGACCGTGTGTAGATTCCAGGGAGGCCATGGCATGTGACTCAGTAGCTTGGTTACATTGCAGAAATTGTACAATACATACCATTGTATGTTGGATACCATCTCTGCAGGCTAAAAACATATGTCCAAAGGACTGTTCAGTGGTACAGGTACATACCACAGAACCCCACCTTGAGGTGGCTTGAGTCTGCATTTGGTAGGCCTCATGTCCACACGTGCACAGGGAAAACACTTTCTGTACCCACCAGGTCAGCCCATTCATTGTCACTCAAGTGTAAGGGTGAAGTCGGCACTTTGGTAGTTGCCTGTAGTGACTGCATGCAGTGAGTCAATCTTGTCACATTGGTGCATAGTGTTTCATTGTGGATCACCTCACAGTACATGTTGCTGGAGCATGGGCTACCTGATGTCAGTAGGTTTGCTTAGTCATTGTAGGCCATGAGCAGGGTAGTGGGTTACTCTGCAGTTGAAGTCTTACAGTGTGTAGTCATGTCCCTGTACTTATTGGCATGTTTCCTTTATGTTGACAAATTGCCCATTTTGTGCTTGGTGTTTCTGACGTGTGTGACACAACCATTTGTGCAAAAACATGTGTTTGTAATCGCTTGAATTGTCTCTTGCATCCATACAGATAAACACTCATCAGAAGAAGGAGATTTAGAGAGCCATCACCTGTAAGGTACAGACCCCTGGGGTCCAGAGCTGGCGGAGCGCCCACTGTTGCAAGAGGTGGGAGGACCTGAGATACTGGGTCCAGAAGATCGCAGAGGTCCAGCTGGGCTGTCCTCCCAATGTGGACGGGGCACACATCGGATAATGACCCCCCCCAGTGGCCCAAATTCTGGCAGTGGCATACCCGGATCTTGATGGGTGTTTCAGGGGAGCGCAGCAGCCACAGGGGGGTGAGTAGAGGGCATATTCCTGCCTGTCACATAGCCAAGTTGAGATGTTAGGTTCTGTCATCTCTCCCTCACGATTGGGGATGGGCCATTTGTGACACACAGGATGAGTAACTTTTTCTGTAGACTTGTAATGTGATGTATACTGATGTTCCTTGCCTATTAGCCCAGGGAGCTGGCACACAATTGTGTACAATTCACAAAAAAATTGCTCTCCAGGGACAACACATGGCTGTGTACATTGATCAATCAACTAATGTTTGTTGTCATAGTGGGTGTAACTTTTACGCCACAGACCACTACTCCTCAGTGTTACAGGCCAAAGAAAAAGAAGTGATGGATCACTGTCATCAGCCATTTGTCTGGTCAAGTGAGTAAATTGGCATCTGCTCCCCAGACGTCACTTGTTTTTAGTGTATGAGTGCTGGTGCCTCACTACTGTCTGTCATGTGAAGGTGGCCATCATACATGTGACAGAGCATACATTGTTCTTTGTGTGCAGCTACAGATCAAAACTTTCCCTTGGTAAGTGGGGAATGTCCAATGACATGATTTATAAGCCATCACTGTCGGCAACATTCCTTCTGCTGACATGCTAACATGTGTCCCTTTCTCCTTCGGCAAAATGTGTACACTGCTGTTTCATGCATGGTCTACCTCTGTTCATGGGATGATTTCTGTATTCTCACACATAAATGTGCATGCCAACCTGTGTTTAGAATTGAACATCTGCAATGGGGGTACATTTCATGTGGTGTCACACACAAATGTGTCACCATTGATTGTTGACTAACACATACCCTCACCCATCATTGCATTTCATTTAGCATATACAACTGCAGTAGTAATGAGGGCCATGATAGGTAGGACTAGAGTGTTTGTACACAATGTGTATTTCCATGCCATTTATGTGGCATCATGTGGGAAAATGCACTGCACATGTGTAATGGGGAAAGCTCATTACCTGACTATTGTCAAACATCATGAAGTGACTTCCAGTTATATTGGAATCATATGTGGTTGGGTACAACCGTTCATCCACGGACATCTAGGTTTGCAAGACCAAAATGGAGACAGTGATGGAGCTTCCCATTGGGCAACATGTTGAGGATCTTCTACAAGTACTTGCAAATCTCTAAGCTCCCCATCATACAAAGGACTAATGGCTTCTACTGATGTAATCAGAGTATGCTATTGTAAGGGGTGGCAGACAGTAGTGGAGATTTCCCTGGTGCTTGCTGGTTCATTGTTTTGTGGACTTTAGAGACATATCTCCATGACAATTTGCACATTTTGTAGACAGTATTCATTTTCATGCCAAACATGTAGTATATCTGAGCAACATTAGTACTCCAGAACTCCATTAGGACAAATTACACATAGTAAAGTGTGCATCATTGATATGTTTCCAGTGTGACATGAGTATTTCCAGGCCACCTTCTCCAGGCTACTGTACTACTGTCAGCAACATGGCAGGATTATGGAGAATCATTTCTTATTGTTGTGTTGTTGTGTATGTGACAAATAGATGTCTGCGTGACCTTGTGTGGGATTTGTGGGAATCACCTTGGCAGTGGCCTACTATTATATGACTTGTCAAAGACTACAATGCCCTTATAGGAAAACAAAGATTATTTACACATATCATAAAAATAACATAGGTGAACATACAAAACTCTATTTTATTCATTTACATATAAATATTAAAACCATGTCTCTATCTCTTTAAAAATAGTAAGGCTTGTTTCTGCAGTAATCGGATACATTTCCGAAGAGAAGACGCATAGCTATATTGAGATTGATTTGAAGGATTGTTTTGGAGTGGTGCCTATGGAAGAATTTTGAAACAAATATAAATAGATTCAACTGCTTGACAAGTAGGAATATTTAATAAGTGAAGGGGTTAAAAGATAATATTGGGGACTCCCATCAGTTAGTCCTGAAGAAGACTCATTATGGAGCAGTGATTTGGCCCAGGATAGAGAGGGGTCAAAACGTCGGCGTATATATTCCAGTTGGGTTTGGTTTCTGCGTACAATATAAAAGAAGGAAATAAGAAGGAGATTCATATTCCTTGATGATTCAAAATTGATTCAATGCAGTAAAAGGATAACCAACCGACGGCTCTTTCTATTTTTATGCAATTTTTGGATGATTAGGATATTGGTTATTCTTTCTTTGGTTACTATCTATCACGAGCACTTTTTCCTCACTTTTGGTTTGTCCTTCTGGTTTTTTGATTATGAGATGGGTTGTTTCTATGGAAAAGAGATAAAGACATGGTTTTAATATTTACATGTAAATGAATAAAATAGATTTTTGTATGTTCACCTATGTTATTTTTATGATATGTGTAAATAATCTTTGTTTTCCTATAAGGGCATTGTAGTCTTTGACAATTGATTTCTACCCAGCCCTTTGGGGTTTATGGGTTACCCTGTGTGGTTTATTAGTACTATTATATGACAACAGGTAACTGACATATGCTCCATGAAGCAAAGCATTGAAGTTGATTTGGTCTCCAACTTGTTTAATGGTTACTGCAATTCCATAACTTCACCCATGCAATTGGAGTTGTCTGAGACCTTGCTTTTACTGTGGGTAACTGTTAACAGTTCATGTGGCATGCATGCATGTGGTATGGTACCTGTAGGAGCCACTTTCATGTAGTTTGCTGCTGAGGCCTACTTTACTTCATGGTAATGTTTGCTAATCACAGCTGTTGTTCAAGTGTGATCAGGAGCATGTGGTGACCCTTTTCCTCTTTGTATTTGCAGCATCATCCCAGGCAAGCAAAGGAGACAGGGCACAAGCAAGTGAAGAAGCATCTTGCCAGGGTACCCCCAATCATGACACCACCGACAGGGAAGAACCCAGTGGCCCAGAGGGTGAAGCGAGTGCCCCGGAGGGCACAGGATCAACCTAGTCATCATTGGATTCTACCGCCAGTGGCCACTCCCTAGTGGTTGTAGACCCATCAGGACCTGCTCCTGTTCCATCATTGTCCGACACCCCCAGTTCTATCGCCTCCCTCCCTTTTGCTCCCTACCCAGTTGACCCAAGAGGGTGGGCGTCTCCTTTGCCCCAGGCACCTCAGCCCCAGCACCTGTTCCCCCTGCTGCCCTGAGTGAGAAGGCTATTGACCTCTTGAGGAGTGCCTCTGTGGGGCAGACTTCCATTGTGTATGCCATCTAGGGGTTGGCAAGCCAACTTCAGCAGACCAATGCTTTCCTGGAAACCATTCATAGTGACATGTCTGGCCTAAGGAGATCTTTTCAGGCTATGGTCCCCTCACTGACGGCAGCCAGCCACCCCTACACATTCTTCCCCTCTCCACTTTCCAAACCAAATTCCCTATTCCTCCACCTGTTCCAAGCACACAGACACATCTGCACGCACCCACCTCAACACACACAAGCAGCACACATCGACACAAACACCACAAGACACACTGGCATGCTGGCACTCAACATTCACCCACAGACACCACATCAGCCACCACTTCAACGGACACACCCACAACCCACACCAACACACACAACATACTCAGCCTATCCACGGATACCACCACAACACCCAATGACACATTCACCACACTCACCACCCTGACAACGGCTCACAACCACGGACCCACTGACCCACGGACCTCAGAAACCATACTCCCAGACACCAGCAAAACACTCACAGACAGATCCACCACATCAAGCGTCCCCGCAGACACCACCTCAACACACACAGACACATCCACCATATCTTCCATGCCCACAGACACAACCCCAGCAGACACACACACATCCACCACTCTGACATCACCCATCTCCACCTTTCAGCCCCCAAGACACACAGACACCCACACTCAAACACACATTAGACACCTCCCAAACACAAGCATACCTCACAAACACCCAAGAAATCTACACCCACAGACATGCCCACTACATCCTCAACCTCCAAATCCCCAACACCTTCTGATGACCCTATCTGTTTTTCCACAGAGAGTTTCCTTTTCAACTTTGCCCTTTACCATGTTACCTCCAGACCCCCTCCCAAACCCAAGAGGCCCCCACTGGCATTCCAACCCAACCCCTCAATATCCAAGTCCTCCCCATCACACCTGCCCCCCACAAGTACCCATACCCCTCCCCCTAAGAGGAAACCCACCGATCCAAAGTAAAAGACCCCTCCCAACCCACAAATCCCAAATCCGACCCCACCCCACACAAGGAAGAACCCAGAGGTGCCTGCTTGCCCACTTGATGCCCCTTCCTGTGGAGGTTCCCTGGAAGAGACTGGAGTCAAGTTTGGGCACAGTAATGTGCATGAACTCGTGTGGACTGGCCAATGACTTTTGCTCTTAAGCATTTGACTTCAATAAACCCATGTTGTTGTTTTGTTGGGTACACATCTGTCCTGCAATTACTTTTCTACCTTTAAGTTGTTTCGGAGTAACTTGTGTTGTATGCCTATAATTGTGTGCTTTTCACCCTGATTGATGATCCATTTGCTGTTGTTTGCAATATCTGACTTTGTAGGCAGTGCTGGTGTCACCCAAGACAAAGGTAAATGTACACTGTATAGATATTTGTTCGATAACTCAATTGCGGTGTCATTGTATTGTGTTATGTTTGCTATGGTAAGTATTTAATCTTGTGTTGGCCAATGTCATCATGTAAAATGTTAGACTTGTGCCCCTTACATGGATTGTGCATTCCTCTCATCTGTGGAAGCTAGGGTTTTATTTTTCCACACATCGAGGGTGTCCAATTGTGCTGGATTCCTTTGCATTTGTCTGAACATGTGTCTATTTTGATGTGCGGACCTTGCAGCTACTTCATCTCGATGTATGACCATGCTGTTGCTGTTGTATGTGCTTTCTTAACTTGCACTTACACACTAGGCAGAGAGGCTTGTCACTTGACTCTACTATTTGTTGTCCCTGAGATACATGATGGGCCAAGTTCCTGTGCAAATGTTGTTTTAGGGGCATGTGCAAAGTGTAATGTGTCCCAGGGCAACATCCTTCCATGGGTGCCCCTAATGCCACCGTCCCTATTGTGCAGGTATTATTTCAATTGTGAGCTTTGAATATTTGTCTCTCAAAATATTGTGCATCTCATTGAGTATCCATTGTGTTGCAATATGGGTGATGTGTGGGTCCAATGCAGAGCTGTTTAATGTAAGGGAAATTTGTGTTCCATGACACATCTATACATATGTGTCTTCAATCTGATGACAGTCCATGGCATGTGTGCCACGTGAGGGTGTCAGCTAAATTATGTGTGATGTTGCTCTGGTGTTGCTGGGTTGGGACACAATGTTCTAGACTTCACTGTCCCTGTGCCTAAGATGAGCAGACATGTGTTTTTGTGGAATGTGGTGGTGCAGTGTCAGTGACCTGCCGAAAGGGGACATTTAATGGCTGTGAATGTGTCATTCTTTGTGAATGACTCCGCCCGGGACACAATGACATGGGTATTTGGTGCCTGTAGCGTGACCCCCATATCATGTGGATGACGGCGTGATGATCTGTTGGGAGCTTAATGACACAGGTAGGTGTGTGTTTGTAGGTGGCTGGCCCTCTATGCAGTGTACAAAACTAGGCACACTGTGAAGGGGGTCCAGGCAACCACACATTGGTTTCCAGAGGCAAAAACTAGATCACCTAATGCTCTCAGTTTTAAGGTAGCTTGGTTGAGCAGTTAGGCTAATCTTGGAGAGGTGCAAAGAATTGATTGTACTCACAGTATAAATCATGCATCTCACACATTTGAAGGAATAACTCGAGACCAATTTATAATAATACGTCAGATTTTTATATACATTTTAAGACCAAGGTTATTAAAATTGGTTATGTACTTTTTGAGTTATGAATTTTTAAAGTTTTAATAAATGCAGTTTTTCTGTGCGTAACTACACACCAAAGGAATCAATAGGCAGTTACTTTTAAAAATGCATATAAGATTGCACAGTTGGTTTCCCAGGTTCCACTTTTGCAGGTTGGTTGAGGTTGTCGGTGGGCACACTGTGCCAGCTAGAGAGGCTCAGGTGGCTCCCGGTTCTGGCTGCAGCAGCATTGGAAAGTCTCTTGGAGCAGGTACAGGGCCACTCAGGGGGACCACTTGGAAAACATGGTTCTTGCAGATTTAAAAGTGGTGTCAAGGCTGCAAGGGGTGTGGGACCCTGGGGGCACAGCTTTTTCCTCATTGCAGGGTGCTGGGGGGCCGGGTGCAGGGCAAGTTGTTGATCCAGGTGCTGTGCGCAATGGAGTCCCTCAGAGCTGGAAGTAATTCTCTTTGAGGGCTGCTTACAGGACAAAGGGTGCACTCTGGCAGGAGTTCCAGGGTGTTCCTTTAGTCTCTTGATTGAGGCTTCCTCCTGATCTTTTTTCAACTCTGGGAGAGCTGGTTTTCATATTGTCCAGTGTCAGCTGACCATTACACAGGGTATTAGTACCAGAGGGTGCAATGCCACCAAAGTTAACCCACTTGCAGAGTTTGTCCTGGCAGTTATTGGTGTGATGTCGGGTTCAGTTGTGATTTCTGGTTCGGGAGATATTGGCCAGTCAGTGAAGTGACCCTCATTAGGTAGCTGGTTCTTTGTTGGTTGCAGAGTGGTACCTCCACTCAGAAGGGAAATATTGGGTACTTTGTGAAGCCTGGAGTTCCTCTGGGTTTCTAGAGGTCTGTACCTCTAGAAACTCCTCCTCAGCAGCGATTGTCGGGTCCTGGGTACAGCAGGCAGGGTTTCGCACCTTTTTTCTTGTGCAGCAGGTCCACAGTTCTCATGCCTTGGATCTTCTTTGGGCTAGTCTTCTTTGTCCTTTCAAATCTAATGAGATGCCCACTAAATACAAAATTTAGTGGGCATTTTAGGGGGAACCTAGTAGTGTCCAATGGGACACTTACTTTTGGGTGGCTACACCCACTATAGTGACCACTTCCTGTGGGAAGGGTCACTGCCCTAAACATAATTGGCTACTTTCCCTCCATTCAAGATGGAGGAAAAAGAAAAAGAGGACCCACCTCACAGGCAGCACCTTAGGGGTGATGCATGCCAGTTGAGGCCACTCCTACCATTTGTTAGGTTTCCCACCTTTGCTCTCACCAAAAGTGGAGGTTTGCAAAATGGGGCTTTGCAAAGCCTGTGGCTGCTAGCACCAGGTTTAGGGGTTGAGTTTCAAGGGCGGTAAGCTCTTTGAAGCTCACCACCAGGAAAGTGCACATTCCTGAGGGAGGGCATTGTCTTACAAACCGGGGGCAGGGATCTCCCCCAGGGTTTGTATGCTGGGTGTCTGGAAATTGCAGCTGGATAGGACCAGTCAGCAACCATGCCAGGATAGTCAGCTTTTGCAGGAGCACCTCTAAAGGGGCCCCTGAGTAGTTTTAGGGATAAATCCAAGAATGGCACCAGTTTGGATTTATCATCTGAGTTCTTTGACACCAAACAACCCAGGGTTCAGAGTGGCCATCATGTTGCTTGGCAACTCGTGTTGACCGGTGTCCAGCACATGTATTAAAATGGCTGCTCTGTTCACTCACTATGGGCCTCATTATGAACTTGGCGGTAATCCCTGCCGCCAACCGGGCCGGCAGTCAATGGAAGACCTCCAGTGGGGGGGCTGGCATCCCGCCAAATAATGATGCATGGAGCCTCACCGCCATTGATGGTGGTGAGGGTCGCCATGCGCCATGCTGGCCATCGGTGGTGGGGTGGATGCTGCTCGACCCTCACCACCACATCAGACCATACACCGCCACGCCTATAACGAGGAGTTATAGGCGTGGCGGTGTATGGAGAGGCACTGATGGCAGCAGGGCAGCATCCAGGAAGCCCGTTCCCTCCTGGAGCAGTGCGACGGAAGAGGTAAGGCTGTCCGAGAGGGAAGTGTGTGTGTGTGTGTGAGTGCATGAGGGTGCGCGTGAGTGTATGTGTGGGGGGATGTGTGTCTGTGTGCAAGTATGCGTGTGTGCTTGTGGATTTGGGGGTTTGGGGGGACCTGTATGTAGGGGTGGGGGATGGTGTGGGTCAGGTTGGGGGACCTACCTGGGGTTTTGGGGGTGGGAGGTTGGGGGCTCGGTTTTCAGGGTTCAGGGGGTGGGGGTGTAGGCAGATCTAGGGGCTTGTGGGGGTGGGTAGGTGTAGTGGCAAGGGTTGGGCCTGGTGTGTCACAAACAGGTGACAGGAATGATTATTACCTGGCAGGGTATCTCGCCAGGAAATCCCTGTTGGAAATGGGATCAAAATCCCACCGCCGGTCCGGCCTCCACTGCCGGGTCGAATGTGCCCACAGTCGGCCTGGCGGTCGAATCTGGCCTGGCGGTGGGTGGTGTTCACTACTGTGTTCAGAATATGGGGGTCTGGACCGCCATGCTGTTGGCGGTGATGACCGCCGCCGTGGCGGTCCAGACCACCATGTTCATAATGACCACCTCTGGCCCAGGTTTGTCAAGGACACAGTGAGGGCATATTGCTCATGCAGCTATGCCCTCACTTATAATATGGAGCACCCTGGATTAGGGCTGTAAGGTCTGCCAGAGGGGTGTCGTACCCATAGGAAATGCAGTGTATGGTGGGCAGGCCACACAGGTAGTGTGTCCTGTCAAGTTTGTGTTTTAGGTTTACACCAGAACGTTCAGCCTGCAATGGCAGTGCTGGGTGCCTCTGGATGCATGGCCCAAGAGGGGGCCACAATCACTGCTGCTGCCCTCAGGGGCCTACCCATAGTACCCCATTCGCTGGGCACATAGGTGCCCACTTACTAGGGACTTGTAGTTGTAGCTAAGGGTGTATCCAATTGTGCCAATGCATCACAACAGATTTAAGGAAAGAGCTCTGTCCCAGGGAACCTGGTTAGCAGGGGCCCTGGGCACTACAGTTTCTAGGACACATCAACATCAGGCAAAAGGTGGGGAGATAACCATGTAAAAAAGTGTCCCTTTCTCACAGTGTTCTTACCGTCAGTTGCATCCACAGTGGCTTGGATTTTTTGCTTCATCACTGAGCAGTGGTAGAACGTGTGTGATGTGCTTCGTGGTGGCACAGGGCGTGTGATGCTGCCTGCAGGTGAGTTGCTTCCTTTATGCTCTCTGTTCCCCCCTGCTGGGACGTGGTGGTTGGACCGCCACAGTCACATTGGTGGTGTACAACATCATAATGTGTCCATCCGAAACACTGACTCCGTTGGCCTGTTTGGCCTGCCTCACCACCGCAGCAGTAGGGGGTGCCCGCGGTACCATGGCGGTCTTTCCTCTATGGGCCCGCTAGCATTGAAATATTGTGGTCCGACCACCAAGCCAATAAGGGTCAGACTGCCACTACCGCCATAGCAGTGCACCGACTGCCAAACTTGTAATCAGGCCCTATATGTGATGCAGAATGCTTCCTGCATATAAAGAAGAAGTAACAACAAGAAATAAAGATATTTGTCCTTGATACGCCTCACTGGAGAAGGTGTAGCATTTTGACACATTCTCAGGTTCACTAGCTTTCTGGTAATGTGCCAAAAGCCATGGGTGGTTGCATGGGAACACCCAAGTTCCAACAATGGAACACCTCCCAACATGAAATGTAGCACAACACAGTGATGCAGGGACAATGCAAAGGATTGATAAATCTGGGCCTCTATCCCTACAGGATTTTTTTTTTAAACCTTAGGAACAACATCTGATCAACAAGAGGAAGCATTTTCCTTCTATCCTACTCACTCCATGGCTGTGAATATGTAAATATATCCATATTGGTATGCCTAGTAATCACAGAAATATATTCTCCTCTTCCCTTATATCTGTTTTTGTCTTCACCTTTTACATCCATACAATAGTCGCAATGAATACTCACTACAACTGATTCTGTGTTTTACTATCGTTACCACCCATCCTCGTTGTTCTACGTACCTCTAATGTTGCTCTGTAAAACGTAGCTGATTGATATATTCTGGTTGCTATTTAAATAAACTACAACGTTCATACGATTCTGTAAGTATTGGTCCCTCATAATGTTGTAAAATCTAGCTCTAATGCCCTAGCGTGTATGCCTAGCTACATAGATCTATACCATTAGTTCTCCATGTAGAACATTTTTTTTTCTGCCCAGATAGAATTTCTGATTTCCTTCTTTATTTGACAAACTTTTCAATCAATCGATATTGATTGCTTTTAATAGCACAGGATGGCTAGCAGGCACTTTAACAAATATATGATCTATATATATTGAAAAGAATATTGTTTTCTATTGGGGAGGGGGGGGGATGTGCCAGTTCCATCTTTGAACAAGCATTGGCAAAACCAATAGGTTTCATCTATACAAGATCTATTGGCTTTGTCAATATTTTTTCGCCATGTTGCATGGCATTGCAGCCTCTGTGAAACATAGAGAAAAAACACTGATAAAGCCAACAGATCTCCTATATGCAAGATTATTGGCTTTGTCAATGCATGTTTATGATGCTGTGGCTAGGGGTAGTGCAGCCTCTGGGCTGCCGTCTCTCACACCCTCCGCCCCTACTTCTCCACTCCTCAGATGATTGGAAATGGAAGAGGGAGATGGGGAAGCAGGGTGCTAAATTAGCTTCCTAATATGCACTTATTGCTGGGGACACATCAACCATTACCAGGGCCCATGCGTAATGTTCAAGGCATGGGAAGCCATTGAGATAGACCATGTATTGAATTGGATAGGATGTGGCATTATTGCCAGAAATGCTGACTTGGGAACCCGGGCAACCAGGTTCGAGTCAGCGTCAGCTCAACATCTTGTGATTCTGTGCAAATTACTTCATGTGCCCGTGCATAAAAAAACATGAATGTGATCTTCTGCAATGTAACTAAGATTCATGTAAAGAGCTATAATACCTGCCAGTCGAGTTTTCACTATGCAAGACTGCAACAAATTAACAAGCATTTGCAATGCAACGGGTCTCGCGTTTGCACATGTTAGAGCTGATAGCGTTGTAAACTCCTAACCCGACTTTTCACCTATCAGCAAAAGTGCATTTATGTACGTAACCCGAAAAAGTGCAATTAACTATGTAAAGCGCTCGACTTCTGCCAAGCAAAATCGCGCTAGTAAATTAGAGAAAAAGTAGTCCACGAGCTGGACAGAAAACAGCGAGCCTCGCATGTTTTCTGTACTCGGTCGATGCGCTCAAGAAGGGCTAGCCACCAGAAAAGGCATGACGTATGCATGCCTTCGACTAATGAAAGCAAGCAGATTTTATTAGGAAAGCCCACGAACCAACGAAAAACACTGACGTGACGTCGACAGGGCTCCAAGCCCTTTTCTAAACACTAAAGCGTCTCGCTGCGATACGCATGCGCGAGTGCATGCAACGCAGACTCGGCCCTAAAAAAAAGAGTGCAGTGTTAAATTGAAAAATCAGCGTTTGCATGCCAGCTTGGTCGTTGCTCGTGTAAGCTACCATACCTGTGGGCGAGTTAGTGCTATACAAGTGTGCAAAAGCCAAAAACAAAACAAGCAGCTGCGGGGGAACAAGGTGGGGCAAGCATCAATAAAGAAAAATAGTACCTCAATCACATTGGGAGTAGCCGAATAGCAAAGATTAATTTAAATCAATGTGTGCTTAGTACCTGCTCCACAGAAGTGATCGGAAATGACATTTCAGCTGCTTCAGCCAACTAAGGAAGCTACCAAGAAGCTGTAAAGGCAACAAATGGAACACTTTAACACTAGCGGCCATTAGAGTCATCTGGACGCCAGCGCTCACAAAGTTATCCGTCAAATAGACAAATGCACAAAAAGATAATAAATCCCAAGAAATGCAACTCCTGTTTGATAGACAACCCAATGCTGCAATAAAGGCTCTTCAGAATAAATAACACCAATACACCACTGATGTATCGGCATTATCGCTGCTGTGACAATTACGTGGTTGTATGTTAGAACAACACATGCCTTTACCACACAGGTCGTTACTCTGCAGGCTTTACAATGAATTTGTCTTTACCACACATTCCTTTAGCTTGCATATCGTTACAATGAATTGCTTTAGGGAAAGCGCTAGACTTTGGAGCCATAACTCTTAATAATCTAACTCCAGTGTGCGCAACAGTCATGGAAAGCATTGGACTTTAAAATTCAATGCCTTTTTCACTAGAGCATGTCTTTGTAACAACAAAAGTGACAAAGGAAAGAGTGATAAAGACACATTTGTTGTAGTGGCCATGTTGTAACTGCAGCATGTGGTTCGGCCGTCATGGTAAAGGCTGTTTCCCCAATTACATCTTTGCAAGCAGTAGAACTATTACTCTCACAAGAATGAAATGAAGATTTAGTGTCAGAATTCACCATAAAACATAAAGGGGGTCATTATGACCCAGGCGGTCGGCGCTAATATGGAGGAAAGTACTGCCAACAGGCTGGCGGTACTTTCCTCCATATTAAGACATTGGCGGTTTGGCTTGTACCACACTGACCGCCACGGCGGTAACGACCGCCGGGCTGGAGACTTCACTCTCCAGTCCGGTGGCTGTCATTTGCCCACCTGCGGGATTATGACCCCGCCTACCGCCATGGTTTTCGTGGCATCCTTACCATCACGAAAACCATGGCGGTAGGCACTATCACTGATAGGGGTCTTCCCCACACTCCTCCCCCTCCACAGGTTCCCCCCCACCCCCTTTCCTCTCCAGACCCCCCTTCATGCACTCCCCTCCCTTCACACACGCACACACGCATACACACACCCATTCCAACATTCATCCAAGCATGCATTCATCCATTCACACACACATCCACACACACTGACATACATACACGCAGACACACATTCACACAACTCAACATACACGCACTCACACCCCCAAACATACACACACATACAACACGCAAAACACACCCGCATACACGCACGCACACACACACACACCACCCCCAGCCCCATCCCCTGTCGGAGCACCCGACTTACCTGTAGTCAGGGGGTCCTCCGACAGGAGACGGGATGGGCGCTGCTGCCAGCAGCAGCACCCGCCAGAAGAACACCGCCAGGTTGTATTATCCTTCTGGCGGAAATTCGGCTGTGATCATAAACCGGCGGACGGCTGGTAGCCATGGCGACGGTTTTTTGGCAACCATCGCCGCTGCGGTAGGTGGTTTTTACAGCAAAGGTCATAATGACCCCCAGAGATACTACGGTGCTGTGGAGAAGCAGTTTGTTTGACATAGCTAGCCTTTGAAACAAGGCATAGAGTTAAGTGAGTGGGAACCGGAGTGTAGGAAGAACAAAGCTCCCTCCATCAACACTGGTGCACTGCATGTTAGTGGGTCAGTCGATGCTAAATATTTCTTAGGAAACCTTATGACTTAGTAGCAGAGACCTCCATGTCTGCTTCTCCCCTCCTCTTCAATGTCCTGCCCGCCTCTTTCCCCGGGGATAAGGTATGTGATTTGTAAACTAAATGCATACACTGGAGTCTAAAATATAACATATCAGTGTCACTCGTAGTTTTACCACCTGATTTTGGAATGGGGCTATAGTTGGGCACATTACCTCACACTTTCAGTGTACAATGGAAGAATTAATGTTAAATGTTACTGTTGGGACTTCTTGACTCAATGTAGTTGGGCTAACAATGCACTCATGTTTTCGTTTTTCGAAATATCCATCTGTTGTTCGAACGCAAAAAATATTCTGATTTTAACCATTTTTAATATATTCAAGTTTTGAAAGGGAAAGCTTTAAAGACTACAGACAAATTAAAATTGCCATGTTGCTTTTTCCTTTGAATATTGCAAATTGCCCTTGTTTTCTCAATTAAAAGGGGCTTCAATTGAATTTGTTTTCCTCAATTTAAAAGGGCTTTACTCTTCCAGTTTTTCAAATTTCAGAAATCTGGCACCATGTTCCATGTGCACATTTGCATTTCTTTAAGGCAAGCAGATGCCCTGGCAAGAAGGCTTGTTTATAGTTAAACTGCCTGCCTCTCCCTCTGTCTCACAGCACAGGAGACTCCCTGAATGAAACTTAAGTTGAAGCATTTACATTATTAGAATTGACCATCCCGGGACGGTTGTCTTTTCATAAAAAGAAAGGGAACGGTTTTTCATAAATTGAAAAAGTATGGACACTTTGCGCCCGTATGATCCCTCCCACTTCAACCACTGCTTGACAGTGGAGTGATATTCAACAATATTACCTGCTAGGTAGCCACAGCCTCTGTGCTGAAGTAACCACTGTTTTGAATCACGAATGTTTCACTGTTTTGGCAGAGAAGTTCAATAGCAGTGAAATCCTCTTCACTGAGTAGAGCATCTGCAAGGTGTGCGCATGGACCTAATTTAGGGTTCACTAGGGGTGGCAGCAACTCCTGGTCTATCCCTTGTGACCCCTGGCACTGCCTTTGCGACCCCCGGCCTCAAGGGAGTAAGATCAGTGACTGAAATGGAACGACAGCTCCTCCATAGCTTGTCCTTACGGATGTCCGTTGGGGCGCCATTCTCCTCGTTATGAAGTTTTTGCTACACTAATAGTGAAAAAATTACATTTTTCACCATTATTCTAAAGCAAAATGGAGCTAAAATAGGACTTTCCCTGGCTGCTGATGTAAGTAAAAAAAAAGCTTTTGAATGTATGTTGTGTACGTGTTTACAGGTGAGAGTGTGTTTATGTTACAATGTATATGTGTGAATGCGTGTATGCGAAACTGAAGGGCAAAGGTTGTGTGGTGTTGATTCCGCTACCCCTGACATTTTGGTGAACTGAAGTCTGTGCGTGTGCCGTTCTCGTTTGAGGCACATGGAATCCCCCGAGCCATGCCATCAGAATCCAAACTACACTTTGATTCTTGTATGGGAATTGGTGAGGTTTCCAAATCTATGAGATTCCTTTGCGCCATTTTTGTTGGCATTTTTAAAGCCTGCTAAATGCAGGCATTAAAAAGAGGCTCCCACTAATTACAATGGGCCTCTGGCTGCTTTGTAGGATTAGCGACATAAAGCGCCGGATTAGCGTAAGAAATTATGATGCTAGTCACCCTAACTACTGCCATAGTGCGCCATATTTTAAATACGGCACTACCATGGTGGGGTTAGGGGGGTGCTAAGGGGCATAGGAAAAGTGGCCCTGCACTAAGTGAAGCGCCACTTCTCATAAATCTGCCCCAAAATTCCTCTGTATTACCACAATATTTTAATTTCTTTGTATATTTGCCTTTCTATAATTACCAGTTAGTATATTTCTTGTTTTGGCATTGTTATGCCAGTTTGCGGCCTATACACATTTCAAAGTGCTTCTTTATACTGAATGTTGCCAGGGCTATCTAAAAGCTACCCTGCTACTCTGCATTTCAACACATTATCTACCTCTAACTTATAGGTACTATTTAACGGTTTTGCAAGTGCATGCTTATATTAAATGCTAATACATCTGAATGAAACTAGGTCCCTCATTAAGGGTGTCCGCAGCCAAGCCCTTAACAACAGATAATGCCATTTAATCCTAGTAGTATGCCATAAATTTTGGTGTTGACCAGTTGCTTGTGTTAGTCACTTTAGCCTAGATTTAAAAGGGCCTAGTGCCATTCCATCACTACATTAACGTCATTTTTTTTACCCTAATGTGGCATGGGAAGGCCAAAAACATCACGCCATATTTGGAAACTGGCACAATGCTTGCATTGCGCCACTTTGTACCCCTTGCGCCACAGTATGCCTGCGCCAAGCATACTGTATGCAAGGGAGGCGTTCAGACACTAGTGGTGCAGAAAAAATGGCGCCAAGAAATCTAACAGATTTCTTTGCATCATTTTTATTTGCATTTTTAACGCCTGCTAAGAGCCCCTTATTTTGGTGTTAGAATGTCAGTATTTCTTGTACTGGTGTGCAATTACTTATAGTAAGTTCTACATTACCCGGATGTGACTAGGTCCTGTCTTAAAATGACCTGCAGCTCAATAGTTCCTTACAGAAAAAATATTTTAATTAAAATAATGCATATTTATTTTGGTCTTAGCTGACCCATGATTTGAACGCATATATTATGTGAAAAAATACCCAAACGTATTCAAAGAGTAAAGAGAACACTGCTTTTTCAGTGGTGGAGTCTGGGGCGTAGAAGGCTGCGTCATAGCTTGGTTCCCTGAGAGGAAATAGTTGCAGCCCTCAAGTAGTTAAATAATTAAGAACATGTAATTATAAACAATAAATTAAAACAGCCCATAGCTGCACTCTTCTCAGCAGCGGCCTTGTCGGGTTCTGGGAACATGTACTGTTTTTGATAAACCAATGTTTAAACGTTGTTGAAGCACAGGTGGGGATGTCACAGACTTGTAGTCCTTTGTAATGCAAGTTTTTTTTAAAGGTATTCAGGCTGTTTTGCTCTCTCTCTTGTGTTCCGAATGTGCATGCTTCAGTAGCAGGCCAGAGCTGTATGTGTGGGGAAATTCCACGACAGAGCACCTTTGAGCCCCAAAGCCCCCCAAGCCCAATACATTGCGAGTCCTAGGGCAGTGGCGGCTCCTCCGCTATGGCAGAGGAGCGTCGCCCCCCACTAGCAGCAGTCGCTGCAAACCTTTAACAACGAAAGGATAATAAACTATGGCCCATATTTATGGAATGTTAGCGTTGCCTTAGCATCATTTATTTTGATGTTAAAGCAGGGCTAACTTAACTTCCTATTTATATTTTGACGCTAAACCCGTCTAGCCTCAAAATATTGGAGTTAGAGCCATTTCTAGGAAGTGCCAACCCACATTGCGTAAATGAGATGCAAGGCAGGCGTTCCCTTCCTAAAAATGGTACTAGCCCTCCAGTGACATATTTAACACCCGACGCTGAAATGACGTGCAACTATGAGGCGGGCCTAAATAATGGTGCTAAGCCCCATTAGCATCATTATTTATCGTCTGGTCAGACCAGGCGTTCACGAGCAGGTAGGCCCATTTCCATGGGAAAAGACCATGGAATGGGCACATAGATGCCCACCCCAGCATCAACACCACCTGCACCACAGGGACACTACAGAAGAAGGGACCCAATCCCAGGTAAGTTGCAGCTAAGTGCATGTGTATTGTGTGCCACTGGGGGCCCCTTACATGGGGCCCCCTGCCTGACACTGGGTATGTTGGGCTTGCCCTGGGGACACTGGTCCCCTGTGGTGGGCACTGGGGTAGTGGTAATGACTTCTGTCTATACTTAGACAGGAATCATTTTTTGGCAGCTTGTGAGTCAGAAAATGATGCTAGGCTGACTAACTGCAGATATTTTGCCGCTAATCAGCTAATCGTTGTAGGAGGCTGGTCTGGCTTGTAGTGGGAACCTTGTGGTACTTACACCTTGTGCCAGGACCAGTTATCACTTATTAGTAGATTAGAGGTCTTCTAGCAGCTTAGGCTGATAGAGGTAGCTATAGCAGAGCAGCTTAGGCTGAACTAGGAGACATGCAAAGCTCCTACTATACCACTTATATCATGTAGCACTATATCATAAGAAAACACAATACTTAGAGTTTCTAAAAATAAAGGTACTTTATTTTAGTGACAATATGCCAAAAGTTTATCAGAGGATATACTCCCTTAGGAGGTAAGTAATATACACAAAATATATACACACAAACCAAAATCAGGTAAGTAACAGTTAGAAAAGTAGTGCAAATAATGTAGAATCACAGTAGAATGCAATAGGGAGAAATAGGCCTAGGGGCAACACAAACCATATACTTCAAAAGTGGAATGCGAACCACAAATGGACCCCAGGCCTAGTGTAGTGTGTAGACGGTCGCTGGGAGTGTAAGAAAACACTAAGGGTGTCCAAGATACCCCACCCCAAGACCCTAAAAAGTAGGAGTAAAGTTACCCTACTACCCCAGAAAGACAGCAAAGTCGAGATAGGGGATTCTGCAAGGACAACAACTGACTGCAAAACACTGAAGATGGATTCCTGGACCTGAGGACCTGTAAAGGAAGGGGACCAAGTCCAAGAGTCACGCAAGTGTCCAGGGGGGCAGGAGCCCACTAAACCCCGGATGAAGGTGCAAAAGGGCTGCCTCCTGGTGTAAGAAGCCAAAGATTCTTCAACAACAGAAGGTGCCAGGAACTTCTCCTTTGGTCAGAAGATGTCACACGGCGTGCTGGAGGATGCAGAGTTGCTTCCACGCAGAAAGACTGCAAACAATCCTTGCTAGCTGCAAGAGTCACAGTTGAGGATTTTGGGTGCTGCTAGGGCCCAGGAAGGACCAGGAGGTCACCCCTTGGTGGAGGAGACAGAGGGGGTGTTCAGCAACTCAGACCACCCATGGAGAAGCAGGCAGCACCCGTAGAAACACCTGAACAGGCACTTAGATGATCTGAGGACAGCGGTCGACTCAGAGTCACAAAGGAGGGTCCCACAATGTCAGAGTCCAACTCAGCGAGTTGGGCAATCCAGGACGGAGTGCTGGGGACCTGGGCTAGGCTGTGCACCAAGGAAGTCTTGCAAAAGTGTACAGAAGCCCGAGCAGCTGCAGTTCATGCAGTACACAGGATTATTGTCTGGCGTGGGGAGGCAAGGACTTACCTCCACCAAATTTGGACAGAAGGACCACTGGACTGTCGAAGTCACTTGGACCCAGCTCCTGTGTTCCAGGGACCAAGCTCGTCAGGATAAGAGGGGACCCAGAGGACCGGTGATGCAGAAGTTTGGTGCCTGCGTTGGCAGGGGGAAGAGTCCGTTGACCCACTGGAGATTTCTTCTTGGCTTCCAGTGCAGGGTGAAGGCAGACAGCCCTCAGAGCATGCACCATCAGGAAACAGTCGAGAGAGCCGGCAGGATGAGCTGCTACAATGTTGCTGGCAGACTTCTTGCTACTTTGGTGCAGTTATGCAGGTGTCCTGGAGCAGTCAGTGGCCGATCCTTGGCAGAAGTCGAAGAGGGAAGTGCAGAGGAGCTCTGGTGAGCTCTTGCATTCGTTATCTGGTGAGGTACCCACAGGAGAGACCATAAATAACCCACAGAGGAGGATTGGCTACTGAGAAAGGTAAGCACCTATCAGGAGGGGTCTCTGACGTCACCTGCTGGCACTGGCCACTCAGAGCTGTCCATTGTGCCCTCACACCTCTGCATCCAAGATGGCATAGGTCTGGGACACACTGGAGGAGGTCTGGGCACCTTCCCTGGGAGGTGCTGGTCAGGGGAGTGGTCACTCCCCTTTCCTTTGTCCAGTTTCGCTCCAGAGAAGGGATGGGGGGATTCCTGGGCTGGTGTAGACTGGCTTATGCAGAGAGGGCACCATCTGTGCCCTTCAAAGCATTTCCAGAGGCCAGGAGAGGCTACTCCTCCCAGGCCCTTCACACCTATTTCCAAAGGGAGAGGGTGTAAAACCCTCTCTCAGAGGAAATCCTTTGTTCTGCCTTCCAGGGACCAGGCTTCTTAGGCTCCAGGGGGGCAGAAACCTGTCTGAGGGGTTGGCAGCAGCAGCGGCTGCAGTGGAGACCCCAGAAAGTTAGTTTGGCAGTACCCGGGATCTGTGCTGGAGACCCGGGGATGCATGGAATTGTCCTCCTCAATACCAGAATGGTATTGGGGGGACAATTCCATGATCCTAGACATGTTACATGGTCATGTTCGGAGTTACCATTGTGACACTATATATAGGTAGTGATATATATGTAGTGCACACGTGTAATGGTGTCCCCGCACTCACAAAGTCTGGGCAATTTGCCCTGAACAATGTGGGGGCACCTTGGCTAGTTCCAGGGTGCCCACACACTAAGTAACTTTGCACCTAACCTTTACCAAGTGATGGTTAGACATATAGGTGACTTATTAGTTACTTAAGTGCAGTGTAAAATAGCTGTGAAATAAAGTGGACATTATTTCACTCAGGCTGCAGTGGCAGTCCTGTGTAAGAATTGTCTGAGCTCCCTATGGGTGGCAAATGAAATGCTGCAGCCCATAGGGATCTCCTGGAACCCCAATACCCTGGGTACCTAGGTACCATATACTAGGGAATTATAAGGGTGTTCCAGTGTGCCAATCAAAGTTGGTAAAATTAGTCACCAGCCTGCAGTGACAATTTTAAAAGCAGAGAGAGCATAAACACTAAGGTTCTGGTTAGCAGAGACCCAGTGATACAGTTAGGCACCACAGAGGGAACACATATAGGCCACAAACGTTTGAGCATTGGGGTCCTGGCTAGCAGGATCCCAGTGACACATATCAATCATACTGACAACATAGAGCTTTCACTATGAGCACTGGGCCCTGGCTAGCAAGGTCCCAGTGAGACATTAAAAACACCCTGACATATACTCACAAACAGGCCAAAAGTGGGGGTAACAAGGCTAGAAAGAGGCTACCTTCCTACAATCGTAATATTTTATCTACTAGCGCCATTTCCCCTAACACCATCCTTCACCAAATAGTGTCTTTTTCTGAGACGCTAGCTATTATTTAGAGCCATCGTGCATCATTTTTCAAATATGTTGCATGGATGCCGTTAGCTCGTGTGGAATTAAATGATGCACAACTGCGCTAGTGCAGTTGTGCGCCATTTTTCATAAATATATGGGCCTATGTTTATTATCCTTCTGTTGTTAAAAGGGCAGGGCCATGGGGGATGACAGGGATGAGGGGAGTGCACTCCCCTCAGTGTGCATGTGTGTTTGGCCAAACACACATGCACACTGTGCTCTATCTTGTTTCGGGCTGGAGAGAAAACGCACAGGCTCCTAGTCTGCATGGGAGCACCCTGGCTGGTCACTCCAGGCAATCCTAATGCCGCTCTGAGCAGCGTCAGGATTAGCCGCAGGGCAGGCTGGGAGCCTGTGCCTGCTGAGGGTACGGAGGAGTGGTGGCACGGTGCGCAGGTAAGGTTTTATTTTTTTACTAATTTTATATAATTACAATTCCCCCCCCCCCACATCGCGCTGCCCTGCCCCACCCCTTGTAACCCTCGCGAGCCACGACTGTCCTAGGGTCACCCACAGGAGATGGTACAGCTTCTCAGCTCCTGCAGCTGGGAACTGATCCCCTCAGCCGCCTTTAAACAAGAAACACAGCCTTAAATATGTTTTTTTTAAATCCACAATTTGGTAAGTTGAGGACAGCGGTTCAGTAGAATGTTTTTTTTTTTCAGAATCTTGCTCTAGTTATTATGCTTGATTTTTTTATCATATTTATAAATGATTTCAACAAAATTATAGGAGGCAGTATGTGCGTAACGACAGCTGAACAGTTCTGAGCTTTCATATAGTAAACCAGTGCATTCTATCATACAGTGAACCAGTGTATTCTGTTGCGTAGAAAAACATGTCTTTCATTTGAACTAACTGGACTAACGATGTGTATCTTGAATGCATATTTTCATGACAGCTTGACCGGTGCTCATGTAAAAAGTTACAACATCTGTGGGTGCATTTGCTCTATGCAAGTCTGCAAAAACAATTAAAAAATCAAGCAACAACGGGGGAGTGGGTAGGGGCAAGCATCAATAAAGAAATATAGGGGCAGATTAAGGAGCCTCTTGTGCCTCCTTTCACCGCATTAGTGTAATTTATTTTATGTTAATGTGGCCCAACGAGGCCAAAATCGACACGCCAAATTTACAAAGTGGGGCAATGCATGTATTGCACCACTTTGTAACCCTTTGCTCTAGATTATGCCTGCACCATTGGGTGGGGGGGGGGCGGGCAGGGTGCAATGAAATCTAAGGGATTTATTTGCATCATTTTTTTGGGAAATTTTAATGCCTGCTCAGAGCAGGCGTTAAAAGGAGGCACATCATAATTTTTTAGCTAATCCTGCCATGTTGGTGTTAGAAGAGAGCTAAGGGGCACAAGAAAAGTGGCGCTGCACTGGGTTAAATTAAAGGCTAAATTATTGCAAACATCTAAATATGCATCGCATTTGTGATCTTCGAGGAGTATACATACCTATTGTACAATTTTCATTTGTCTCATTTGAAATATACTTGTCAACCACATGCCTACTGTAAATTGTCCACTAGATGGAACCCGTGCATCATAATAATGCTGCGAAAGCTCAGAACAAATCCATCATTTGTGAGACGTATCGAACATTCAAAGAGGCATTTTTATACTCTGTGCTGAATTAGCGTCATTTTTTTATGCTAATTCAGCACAAACTCAACGCCATATTTATATTTTTATGCTAGAAATATTGATGTCAATGTCGTTTTTCGGATGTTTGAAACTTCCTTACCTCATTGAGCCACAAATTACAGCCAGCCTGCAGACCCCACAAAACATACCACCTATGACAAAGCTGCTCGCTGTTCTGCACATGCTCCAAGTGGTTCCTTCCAAACAACAGGTGCACTGGTTGCTGGTGTCTCACAGACGTTGTTCTCTGCATTCCTGCCAAAGTTGTTAGACGCCATCATCTCCCTGACAACCCGCCACATCAGCTTCCCCAACGCCCAGCAAAAGCAGCAGGAGAACAAATAGGGGTTCTATCAAATCCATGGTTCGGTGCAATTGACTGCACCCATGTCTGGTTCACACCACCTGCAGCAATAGTGCACTTATACCAGAATCTCAAGCACACGCATTCCATTAATGTGCAGGGCATAGTGGATCACCGGGAACTATTCATAAACATTTTGGCCAAGTATCCTGGGAGTGTCCATGACGCCTATTCTGGCACACCAGGATCAATGAACAATTCCAGGATGGGCAATTTGGAAATGGCCTACTTGTGGGTAAGTCAACAAATCTAGAAATGTACACACAAAACACCAACCCTGTCAGACACACAAGACAAACATCACTGCAGTAACATATGGCCAGGGTAACACACATGTGCAGGTGATAACACATATGCATCATGCTGCAGTACAGCATAATCAGTGCACAACACTAATGCATACACCCACATGTACATAACACACCCACAACTTGACAGGAACACCACGGGAAGGACAGGTGCAGACATGTACCCATTGCTAACAGCAGAACTGCACAGACAAGGGCCCACAGGTTGCCCACTATATACACTTCACACACACTATGCCAAACAAAGAATAGCACAGACATGTCAATGGCATACACCATGCCCATGTCATGTAACTTCCAAATTGGCACAGATGTGTCAAGTCATGCCGTGCAAATCACTGCCAGAACAAATATCAAACACCACACAACTTGCGCCTATATCAACTGCATCTCATCAACACATTCCTAACTTACCTGTAGTGTGCAGTGACATATGCCTGACACATTGGCTCACACACATAGTAATACAAAATCAATGCCCATCACATACAATGTGCCAGATGTGTAAGAAGTGGTACCACACCTACTGTAGTGCAACCTCACATGCAACACTCACTGACTCACAACACCATCATGTCTGCACCAGATACAATAAATGGGTCAACAGGGGGCAGAGTCACTGTCAGACAGTGCAGATCATGGATGTCATAGAGGGACACAGTAGGAGAAAAGAGGACATCACTGACCTCGCATGCACTGTGCAAAGGGACACATTTGCTAAGTAGCTGAGCTCCATCCCATAGCCTGCACTGTGCATGTGTCGACAGTATAAATGCACATTAATGTTTTGGAAGATAGGAGAAACACTGGTAGTTATGTTGATCATCTTGTGACAATGGGATTCACACCTCATGGTTGTCACAAACATTAGTTGCCACTCTGGAACACCAAGGGACCTATGTAATAGTCCACAGTTCCATTTGCGTGGCCTGCACTGTATGTGTAACTTGGCAGATTACCATTTTGTAAACACTTGAAGCCACATTGTGAATTTGCCACCCTCCCATGCTGTATGTAGTGTGGAAGGGGTGTGCAAAGTTTCTCACTGCAGGTCTGTCACCACAAGATACAGAGCATGATGATGCTGACTCGCATGTAGCTGTCACCTAAAACCTGAGGAAGTGCCAACAACAAACAACACCCAGGGGTGCTGTATGCAGGTTGCAAAAAGGAAGTAGACTGTGCTATGAACTCAGATGATTGTGGCACCAATGCCAGCTGCATACTGCTGCACACACAGAAAGAGCCAATTGGTCATCAAAACAGCATATGACCAGGGCGGTGTACCGTCCTGCACAGCTACATTCCCCTCCACAAGGCAGCTAGCCAAGCATCCTGGTGCAGGGTAGGTAGTACCGGTGCATGGCTGCACATGAACAACTGGCGCAGGGGACACCAAAGGGTTGCCAAGTAACATGTGACACATGGGGCATTCTTGCATAGTCTAAATGCTGCAGGACAGTTCAGCCAATTTTGGAGACATGTTGTGCATTCTCACTTACCAATTTCAAAGGCTGTAAGTGTCACACATCATCTGCAATGACACATGTCAAAAGGGATGGGATGTCAAAGCTCTGTAGTGCAACCATGTTGCCACCACATCTGACCCCATTGTGTTGTGAGGATGTGTCATGTCCCCTCTAGTGATAGCACACTGATACAAAGGTACACTACACAATGCATGGTATACACATAGGGCCTGATTGCAACTTTGGCAGAGGGGGTTAATCCGTCCCAAATGTGACGGATAGCCCACTCGCCATATTACAAGTCCATTATATCCTATGGAACTCGTAATACGGTGGGCGGGATATCTGTCACATTTCACATTCAGGCTCATAATGACCATCAGTGTGGAATCCAAATCATATGTCCCAGTTCCTTGAGCCAAACACACGATTGTTATGTCCAACAACCTAGTGCTGAGGAAACATTACACAAGGATAGGAACTCACTCCATACCAGAAATACACATGAGCCACAACCAGCTCTAAATATCAACTAAAATGCTACATGACATACTTGTTGCAAGCACTAACAACAACTTACTCCTTTAATCTTTTGCAGTGGATCAGGGTTATGGCATACAGCCATGGATAATTACCCCATTTCCCAACCCAAGCACAGCAGCAGAGCATGCACCTAATGATGGACATCGTAGGACACGGACTATTGTGACGAGGACATTTGGCATCCTGAAGTCCAGATTCAAGTGCCTGGACATCACAGGAGGCAGCCTCCTATTGGCCCCACACATCATCTGCAAGATAATGTTGACATGTGCCATCCTGCACAACATACGTGTGCGGATGAACATCCCCTTATATGAGTAAGTTGATGACCTGTCTGAGGAAAAGGAGGAGGGTGGTGGAGAAGAAAATGAGGGGGAACAGCAAACACAGCTGCTGGAATATGCCACAGACTGGACATCGTTGAAAACCTCTTCACTCAATAATCAAGTAACTCACCTTGTAGATTTTTCAATAAACACCTCACTTATTCACACAATCTGGCTTTGGTGTCTTCAATCTCTAAAACATATACCTCAGGATTGTGAGTCTAACCTCATGGAGCTTGCCACAAACACTAATCTGAAGAGCACTGTAGCAACATCACATGTGAACCGTAAGAGTGAACTGCTACCATCACACACATCACAATTAGTGTGAGCTTCGTCATGAGCCCTCAGAGCAGTTTTTTAGGAAAAAACTCAGGACTATCCTTTTTTGTAGGTAACTTTCGGGATTTTCTTGTTGCTGGCATTAGTCATGTTACGTTAGCGCTGGGATGCCTTAGGGTAACTACACGCTTTATAAATCTTCAAAACTAAACATCACAATTAGCCTCATCACTTGAATGTGACGACTGAAGGACACAAACTATGCACCACAACATATCAATTACATCCACATTGCCAACTTGTACAACAATAGCTGATTACACACACCTACAACATGTCCAAATATGAGGTAAACAAGGGGCCGCATGAAGCAGTGGATGCCAAAATATGGTGAGACTGTAATGTTTGAACAGATCACTAACACAACTCAGTGTGAGAGTTGCAATGGCTGAATGGAGCATGTGTGACAAGGTGGGACATCATTGGTGACAATGGTCAACATGATTAGCCAAGGTATGACAAGCAATGGGAGAAATGGAGCCTGGGCAGTACATCCATGGAAATCACTCCTGCCACTGCCTTGGGGCCCAGTCCTGTCACAGGGTACACATGACCTCACACTTTGGATGGACACGTCTGTGGAATGCACATCAGAATGGATAAGAAAATATGCAGCTAGGGCTGCAGGTCCGCCACACAAAAATTATTATTACAATGCAAAATGTAATGACTTTCAACTGTCTAATGTGCTAAACAAATGATACGGTTGGAATGTAGGCAGAGTGTGTCATTCACAGTATGTACCAAATATGTGCACACGTCAGACATATATGTTGTCCACACACAAGTCATCCATATACTCAAGATCAACATATGGAGACAGTTGTCGGGTAACATTTGCCAGATAGCATTCATCAGTCATCATCAACAATGCCCGAGCTGTGTATGTCATCTGAAATGTGATGCTCTGTAAGATAACTACACACAGCACATAAGTGAACACAATTCACAATCACATACCATGACTCTTGCATAGTACTAACTGCCATACATATGCGGATACACTGTTGTCACACATACATATATATGCATTATGTGAATACATTTGCATGCTGTTGATTCTGTAACACACACATTGGTGTAACACACCAATCACACCCAAATCACATTGTTCCATGGACTACCACATGTGGCCATACACAAAATGCCATACTGCAGCCCAGCCCATTCAATTTGTATGTTGATACAGGGTGCATCCATTGAGAATGGACAAAATCACGCAATCAGGAATAGAGTTAAAAAAAATGAGGCAAATGTGTTAAAAACATCTGCAAACGCAAAGTATATGACGCATGGGCCCTTAGCATGAATTCCACCTTCGCACTCCTCGCAATGCAGATTTATTGTTAAATCGACTCATAAAAGTAATTTGTCAATAAAAAAAGACGCACATAAGTCATGGGTCAGAAATACTCAAGCAAATATGAGATGCATCAAAAAAATACACACATTACAGAAAACGTGACGCACGGGGACAGGAAGTGATGTAATAGAATATCCTGTTTAGAGGCATGGGACAGTGGGTGTATTTTCACTTTCTCTTTACTTTGTCTCTTTTGACTGTGTGGTTGTGTCTTGGAGTTGGTGGTGTCTTATTGCTCTGTTTTGCATCTTGTGGTCTCCCTTCTGTTGTGTTTTCTGTTGTATTTGATTGTTATTTGTCCCAGTGTCTGTGAATTTGTGTTTTTTTTTTTTTTTTCCTTGTAGCTGTGCCATGGGGTATCTGTCTGGGTTAGTTGTATACGTGGGTTAGTTGGGATTGTTAGTTTCTGGGCATTAAGTTTCCTTTACCTACTTCTGTTTATTACAACTATCATGGCTCATTTACAACCTGTACCTCAGTGCAATGCCTGGTAGGGGGAGGCAGACTTGAATGGGGAAGGAGGAGCTGGGAGGCTTCGTGTGGCTGATAGCCCACTACCTCCCATTAATGTTGGAGAGTGGTGGGCGTGTGATACAGGGCTACCGGACTGAGGCATCTGCGGTGGGCAAGGTGCTCCACCACCTGAAGAGAGTGTACCGCAGCAGCCGCAAACGACCACCAGCTGAAGCATCACTGTGCTGATTTGGTGGCCAAGGAGCAGGATCTTCTGGACCATCTTGGTGTGGTGATCAGTGGCCGTGTTGGTGAGTCTCCCGTTTGCAAACCATTTACTGTTCACAGCACTTGAAGGACAGTAGCAGATGTGTTGGCGTGCTGTATGCAATGCTTGTGGACAGGTTGCATGCAACCAGAATGAAGTGTCACTGTGCCAGTATAGACATGGGGTTCACATATCCTATCATTTTACCAATGCAAGTCAGATGTTAGGTGAGTCATGCACAAACATCACTAAGGGGGTTATTCTAACTTTGGAGGAGTGTTAATCCGTCCCAAAAGTGACGGTAAAGTGACGGATATACCACAGCCGTATTACGAGTTCCATAGGATATAATGGACTCGTAATACGGCTGGTGGTAAATCCGTCACTTTTCCGTCACTTTTGGGACGGATTAACACCTCCTCCAAAGTTAGAATAACCCCCTAAGTCACATATTTCAGAGGCTATGGCAACATCTGTGCCCCAGCATTGTGTCATGTATGATAGGCCAAGACACCACCAGCATACCATATGTAACTGGATTGTGAACACAAGGTAGGCCAATCCAATATGGCGCAACATTTTCAGAATTTCACATACATCATCCCTGCTATTATGTTTACAAAGGGGGCATACCCACCTTAGGGGGCACTGGCAATGGAGGATTTGATACTGTAAGGAAATGCCTCCTTGGCATGGTTGCCCCCTGACTTTTTGCCTTTGCTGATGCTATGTTTACAATTGAAAGTGTGCTGAGGCCTGCTAACCAGGCCCCAGCACCAGTGTTCTTTCCCTAACCTGTACTTTTGTATCCACAATTGGCAGACCCTGGCATCCAGATAAGTCCCTTGTAACTGGTACTTCTAGTACCAAGGGCCCTGATGCCAATGAAGGTCTCTAAGGGCTACAGCATGTCTTATGCCACCCTGGAGACCTCTCACTCAGCACAGACACACTGCTTGCCAGCTTGTGTGTGCTAGTGAGGACAAATCGAGTAAGTCGACATGGCACTCCCCTCAGGGTGCCATGCCAGCCTCTCACTGCCTATGCAGTATAGGTAAGACACCCCTCTAGCAGGCCTTACAGCCCTAAGGCAGGGTGCACTATACCATAGGTGAGGGTACCAGTGCATGAGCATGGTACCCCTACAGTGTCTAAACAAAACCTTAGACATTGTAAGTGCAGGGTAGCCATAAGAGTATATGGTCTGGGAGTCTGTCAAACACGAACTCCACAGCACCATAATGGCTACACTGAAAACTGGGAAGTTTGGTATCAAACTTCTCAGCACAATAAATGCACACTGATGCCAGTGTACATTTTATTGCAAAATACACCCCAGAGGGCACCTTAGAGGTGCCCCCTGAAACTTAACCGACTGTCTGTGTAGGCTGACTAGTTCCAGCAGCCTGCCACACCAGAGACATGTTGCTGGCCCCATGGGGAGAGTGCCTTTGTCACTCTGAGGCCAGTAACAAAGCCTGCACTGGGTGGAGATGCTAACACCTCCCCCAGGCAGGAGCTGTGACACCTGGCGGTGAGCCTCAAAGGCTCACCCCTTTGTCACAGCCCAGCAGGGCACTCCAGCTTAGTGGAGTTGCCCGCCCCCTCCGGCCACGGCCCCCACTTTTGGCGGCAAGGCTGGAGGGAACAAAGAAAGCAACAAGGAGGAGTCACTGGCCAGTCAGGACAGCCCCTAAGGTGTCCTGAGCTGAGGTGACTCTGACTTTTAGAAATCCTCCATCTTGCAGATGGAGGATTCCCCCAATAGGGTTAGGATTGTGACCCCCTCCCCTTGGGAGGAGGCACAAAGAGGGTGTACCCACCCTCAGGGCTAGTAGCCATTGGCTACTAACCCCCCAGACCTAAACACGCCCTTAAATTTAGTATTTAAGGGCTACCCTGAACCCTAGAAAATTAGATTCCTGCAACTACAAGAAGAAGGACTGCCTAGCTGAAAACCCCTGCAGAGGAAGACCAGAAGACGACAACTGCCTTGGCTCCAGAAACTCACCGGCCTGTCTCCTGCCTTCCAAAGATCCTGCTCCAGCGACGCCTTCCAAAGGGACCAGCGACCTCGACATCCTCTGAGGACTGCCCCTGCTTCGAAAAGACAAGAAACTCCCGAGGACAGCGGACCTGCTCCAAGAAAGGCTGCAACTTTGTTTCCAGCAGCCTTGAAAGAACCCTGCAAGCTCCCCGCAAGAAGCGTGAGACTTGCAACACTGCACCCGGCGACCCCGACTCGGCTGGTGGAGATCCAACACCTCAGGAGGGACCCCAGGACTACTCTGATACTGTGAGTACCAAGACCTGTCCCCCCTGAGCCCCCACAGCGCCGCCTGCAGAGGGAATCCCGAGGCTTCCCCTGACCGCGACTCTTTGAATCCAAAGTCCCGACGCCTGGGAGTGACCCTGCACCCGCAGCCCCCAGGACCTGAAGGACCGGACTTTCACTGGAGAAGTGACCCCCAGGAGTCCCTCTCCCTTGCCCAAGTGGAGGTTTCCCCGAGGAACCCCCCCCTTGCCTGCCTGCAGCGCTGAAGAGATCCCGAGATCTCTCATAGACTAACATTGCAAACCCGACGCCTGTTTCTACACTGCACCCGGCCGCCCCCGCGCTGCTGAGGGTGAAATTTCTGTGTGGGCTTGTGTCCCCCCCGGTGCCCTACAAAACCCCTCTGGTCTGCCCTCCGAAGACGCGGGTACTTACCTGCAAGCAGACCGGAACCGGGGCACCCCCTTCTCTCCATTCTAGCCTATGTGTTTTGGGCACCACTTTGAACTCTGCACCTGACCGGCCCTGAGCTGCTGGTGTGGTGACTTTGGGGTTGCTCTGAACCCCCAACGGTGGGCTACCTTGGACCAAGAACTGAACCCTGTAAGTGTCTTACTTACCTGGTAAAACTAACCAAATACTTACCTCCCCTAGGAACTGTGAAAATTGCACTGTGTCCACTTTTAAAACAGCTATTTGGGAATAACTTGAAAAGTATACATGCAATTTTGATGATTTGAAGTTCCTAAAGTACTTACCTGCAATACCTTTCGAATGAGATATTACATGTAGAATTTGAACCTGTGGTTCTTAAAATAAACTAAGAAAAGATATTTTTCTATATAAAAACCTATTGGCTGGATTTGTCTCTGAGTGTGTGTACCTCATTTATTGTCTATGTGTATGTACAACAAATGCTTAACACTACTCCTTGGATAAGCCTACTGCTCGACCACACTACCACAAAATAGAGCATTAGTATTATCTCTTTTTACCACTATTTTACCTCTAAGGGGAACCCTTGGACTCTGTGCATGCTATTCCTTACTTTGAAATAGCACATACAGAGCCAACTTCCTACAGATACCATCAGCCAATTGTGACACATCAGTCATGGATTACTCAATGCATGACAATTGCAGACTACAAATCAAGCCACTTGTCCTTCACAAAGTGCCTCTGTGCGCCTTGCAGGACAAGCCAGAATATCTGAGTCAGATGTCTTGCAGAGCACCAGGGTAGTGTCATGGATCTGTCACCCAACTCCCCCTCATTACATGGAGTTCCACCTTCTACAGATTGCACACATATGGGTGTTGCAGGGTATAGCACTACAGTCTCAGGACCATTGTAAGAGTGCAGATGTGTGGCTCTCACTCACCTGAGTGTCAGTCTCATTGTGAGTTTGCAGTGGTGTGTCTGTTGCACTGTCCACAACCTGGATAATTAGCTCACTCCTCTGAAATAGTACACACTGTGATATGTTGTCCACTAGTAGTGACAGGGATATGATGCTAACCATGTTTTTCCATCCATATCTTTCAGGTGGACCTGCCCCCTATACCATAGAAAAAGTGGCAAGATTTGAGGACCCAGATGTACCCAGTAAGTGTGATTTTGTCTGTCCTCTGTAGTGATTGAGTGTTTTGTGAGAGTGAGTCATGTGTGTTGCACCCAGTGCTAGAAGAGATGAGCTGTCAAATAATCAGGAATCAAAGTAGGCTGGATGGTGACACCGTGTCACATTTAAGTGGTTCCCAATGCATGTGCAGAGAGTCATATCTTGTGAGGCTTGTGGCACTCAATGGGCAGCATTGTGTAAACAAGGTGATGACAAGCCACATGTAAGCCCATATGTGACTTAGACGTGCACCGTTGTGAAATTAATGGCACTGGGACACACCGTCATTCTCACAACACAGTAATGCACCATTTTGTAGACAAATTGGTGCATCTCTGTATTGTAATGTACATGTAGGACTGGGTGGGCAACTGTCCCCCAGCATGGTGCCACATATATTGTACTCCACATACGTGACACTTATATGGAATGTAATAGGTGTGCATGCACATCAAGTCCAATCGTGTGCTGGAATGAATATGGGTGTGTGAGGAATGGTATTGGCTTATCAGGTATTGATGGGTGTCTATACCTGGACACATGAATGTAGATGTGATAGGCCTATGGATACCAGCTTCCTAGTTGTCATCACCTAACATATTGTCTACTGCCTGACTCCATGTATGAGCGGGCATGCCTTGGTGGATGGACAGTTGAGATGATGATTTGCATGGCCATACCCCCTGAGGCACAGGGGGTGGGAACAACACATTTGTAGGTAGATGTGGTGCTCATAGTGTAGGTAACAGTCATTTTGATCAGGCTTGCATGTGTACCTATCAACACTGACCCCTTATGGTTACCAACTGCATCCCACACTCCCAATAACAGATACAAGTTACTGGTGATGTATGTTTGAACATTTGACACAGATGATGAGGAATAGTGGCCCTGATCTATGTGAAGTTGACACTGCCTTTGCATTGTTACACATGGTTCTAAATCAATACACATCTAATTTTGTTTGTTTCCTAATCTTGTTGTGGGTGGCTATGGTGTCAAGGAAATGGTGATAAGGCAGCATTGTCGTTTAATCCATCAGGGCCATTGTATTATCCAGAATGTGAGTAGGAGTGCATGTGCAAATTGATGTAGTTAGTAAGCTAATTATCTGTACATAATCCACACCATGCCTATCTCATTTTAACAGCTGCCAACATAAACAAAGAGGAACTCTGTGCCTTTGATAAGATAGCAGTGCGCTATCAGCACATATTGGCAGTGGAATCTGGGTTCAGGAAGATGGCACGCCGCTATCACTCGGTGCGATCCACCTGTGAGCGGCGGGCCTTCAGCAAAGGGGGACCCACTCTGCCCTCACAGGGTGGACCAAGCATCACAGCTGTGCAGGGGGCCACGGCTGCCAACATTACAATTGCTCCAGCTGCTGCACCCTCAACATCCATCCCACAGCCAACCACATCTGCTGCCATGGACATGAGTGCCATCAGAGACTTACAGAGGGATGTGACACAGACCCTTGAAAAGTTGGACTCAATTGAGAAGGAGGTGGCTAAAAACACTAAGACACTCAAATACATTAAGAGGAAACTCAAGAGGGCCAACCACTGAATGGCATGATGTCTCTCTTCCCATGTTCAGTCCCCTCCCTCCTCATTTTTTATAGGTTTTTAGGGGGTATTAATAGGTTAGTTGTAGATTAGATTAGGTCCGTGAGTTAGTTAGGATAAGTAGCTTTGGGGGGTGGATTTTCTACCTTTTATATTTTACTGTGAGGATGGGGGGTGATGTTGGGGCTTTGATGTGTTTATAAAAACAAATGTATATAAAAAAGTTTTAAATAATCAAATATACCCAAAAATATATATTTATTTAGTAAAAGGTAGTAAATGTGTAGTTTAGTTTACGTTGTCCTGAATGTGTCTTGTGATATAAGGGGGATGGGGGTGAATGTTTAGAGTGTGTCATTAAATGTGCTAGGTAAGTGTAGCATAGAGTAGTTAGGGTCTGTTGTGGGTTATGTATAGTTAGGATAGGTTAGGTTAGGTTAGGATTGGTGTTCTTGAATCTTTTTAGTTTTGGTAAAATCTAATACAAAATTTGTGGGTACTCCCTTTCATCACATGTCATATGCTTGGGTCTCAGGGTTTTCCCATGGGTGTACAGTGAAAATTGTGTGTTGGCTTAGGGATTCCGTCCTGCCTCCAGATCCCTCTCTTGACATGTTCATCACCTTCTTATAACTGAGCTGTCACATTGGCAACTACAACACATCTACGTGTCTGTGCATCTGCCATCCAGTGTACCCACCACTCAAAGTGACTATTTTGACCATGTATAGGACAGGTAGGTGTGGTAGTTCAGCTGTCATTGTATCTGTTTTGTGTCGGAATGTTGGGCACTGTGGGACATTTGACAACAGCTGACCAGTTGCAATTACAGATGAGTTTGAGTCCCTCTGTTTCACACCAATGGGTTATACTGGTACTGCCTGATAACGGGTTCACAGCTATTCCTGTTGTATGTAGTGAGTGTAGCATACATGTGTTTAACAAGTTTTACATACTCAGTGAATTGCTTTTAGAGGATGAGACCAGCATCGGCGTTCATCATGTAGGTACCATGTGCATAGACATGTGCCCGCATATTCATGCACTCTTGTACTGACACTCTGTGCCCTGAGACATGTTACACACATCACAATTGCTAGGCATAGTAGATGTGTCACAACACACAAAAACATACTGGTTGTATAGGTGGTGTTTAATAACAAGTGTTATAGTGCAATATTTACAATTTCCAGGTCTGTGACTTCTTTCATGGAATCCATTCAATTGTGACACAACACAAGTTCAGGGTTGAGCGACATGTCATGGGACATGTTTGGGTAAAGTGTCTTTCAGTGCAGGGGAACATAAATTGCCAATTGAAAAGTTAGAGACAATTGCAGTCCATAGCAGAATGGTCAACAGTGTGTTGAAGAAGAGTGCATTTCTGCAACAGTGCCAACACTGGCATGATGTCAAGCACAGGACAAAGGAAAACACTGTCCATGTGGCATGGGCTGGTGAACCGGGAACTCCTACGGGGGAAGATGATCTGTTCCACATCTTCATCCTCTGATGTGTGTGGTGCCTCTTCTACCCATGATGGTGGTAGTGAGGATGTAGAGGGGGCCACACACACTTCAGTGATTGGAGATGTGAACTCCCAGTTCCCAGCAGCTGTCCTCTTTGGCACTACATTTGGCATCACTGCAGCAAGGAGGAGCTGCTGATTTTTAAGTATAGCTGCAACATCCCTGTGGTAGGCAGCCATGTCTGCCCTGAGGGCGGCCATTGTCCGGTGCATGGAGTCCATTTTCTTTTCAAGCACGCTGATGCCAGTTTGTGGGACAGTTGTTGTGGCCTCTCCCTCATGGCAGCAACTATGTCCCTCAGACACTCCTGGACTCCAAACATTGGGGATTGTGTGCGTTGGTTGGCTGCAGTCTGTTCTGTTGCCGTAACCATGCACGTCCACATCCCCTCAAGGCTGGCATCCAACGTTTGCATCGCCACCCGAACCTCCTTGGTGAGCTCCCACTGGACTCCTACCACTGTCCTCTCAAAGCTGGTGCCTGGGTCCTCGGAGTCCTCTGCTGTGTTGGTGCTAGCAGGTCGTACTATTGGGGTGCTAAGTGGGGCCTGTGGGATGTCTGCTACATCAATACTCCTCCTTGCAACTGGAGGTGGTGTCTGGAGGTTTACAAGGACCTCTTGGAGGGTCTCTTGGCTGATAGTTGCCATCTGGTCATCCAGGTCATCAGGGTACTCCAGGACAGGCAGATCTGCAGGAGAGCCTCCATCCTCTGCAATGAGATGGTGTAAAAATCAGTCTATCTGTGTTGTGGCAGTTGACAAGTCACGCCACTGACGTATATATAAGGCTCATTGTCATATTAGGGCCATATTTATATAAAAGTGGTGCAGCGCGGTGCTGTACAAAAATTGGCAGCACCACGCTGCGTCACTTTGGTAACATAAGGATGCACCGTATGTAAATGAATATGGCGCAACCCTGTGTTGTCCCCCACGCTGGTGCCAAATTCAGCTGCCAGCGCCAAAGCAGGCATTGTTGCACCATTGTGCAAGGATGTATGCGTTGAGGGGTGTGATTGTTTATGTGTGTAAAGGTGTCCCTTCCTGCACATTAGCAATCACTAATGATGCTTTGGCTTTTCTGTGTGAGCTGTAGAATGCAGCACACACAGAAGAGCCAAAGCGTCATTTACAAATGATTGTTTAATGTTCCTGCTGCAACGAACATGTACTAGCCAAATCACAAAATGCATGTAATGCAAAATATATCAAAATAACTCTGGCGATTTATGTTCTTTCTGGAGAGACAACATACTTTTGTCTAGTGGAAGCTTGGAGTCATCATAAGGTAGCACACAGGGTTGATATGCCTGCTGCAAAGAACGGGTACTAAGCAGATCAGAGTGCATATAATATCAAAACAATTCCACCGATCGAGTTCACTCTCCATGCGCTGTGAGCGCCATGGGAGCCATGAAGCGCATGCAAAAAGAAAAAGTAGTTCCCCCATGCTGACGTATATTGGCAATCGTGCAATTATCCCTGTAACAGGGTCGGTGTCCAAGGAGGTAACCAAACTGACCCAAGGCGGGACAAACGTAAAGTATTTACCAATAACATTAAATGATTTTTGAAAGGCAAGCCCACAAACAAATAAAAGGGATGGGTGTGAGGCGGGCATAGTTAAAAGCCCACAATACTAACAACAGGTCAGGTGCTTGCACGCTCAACCTAATGACTCCTGTTAGCGAACTAGATAGCAAAAACAAAACAATGTGGCCCGCATTTGTAAGTCAGGCCAGTTTTGAGTTTATAAAGACACTCTGTACGAGTATTTTTCTGCAATGTATAGAAGACTGCATAGATTTGTAGTTGCTGAAAGCAAAGTTTGCGGTACCGTCAGGGAAATAAGTGTAAAAAATAGGCCTGTTAGACCATAAAACAGGCCTAAAAACTGCTAATAACCTGCCCACACATTTATCCATGAGACTAGCCCATTGTGCACTACCTGATTTCCCCATAGGGCAGTCTTACTCTGCTCAAATTAATATTGTTTGGGTAAAAGTTTGCAACCTCTCTGCATTTTTTTTATTATTTATTAATTTATTTGAGTTTTAAACAATTTTTGGTTGAAATCTTCAAATTATGCAGCATATGATGGAGTCGTGTATGGTAAATTCATCAACTATGCTGATAATGTGCAGCGACTTTGTAATCACAAGATTTCTGTGGCCCTGGCTTCATTACAGAAACCTGCAAAATACACAGCCTATACTCTGTTGCCTGTCAGTTTCATGCTAGGTAATATAGAATCAAAGAATCAAAGAAATTTGGGGCCTCATTTACAACACTCTAGCAGCACACTGTGCAACTAGAGCGTCATTTGTTTTACGCTCTGCTGGCGCAGTGTGCCGGCTCACTTTACTTTGCGTGGCTTTTCATGGCCTTGTAAATATGGCCCCCTTTTATGCATAACTCTGCATGAAAGGGGCGTTTCATGGGTGTTGCTGTGGGTGTTCCCACGCAACACCCATGGAACTTGACAGAATATGACGCATTCCCATTTTTACAAGGCTGGGAATGAGTCAGATTCCTATGCCACCACAGGGGTGCCTTTAAAGTGGAGCAATGGGGAGAAATAACAGCATTCTACAGCACACATAGAAAAAGGAAAACGTCATTACTGATTGTTTGTTTGTAGGAAGGTGTCCTTTCCTGTACATAAAAAATCATCCCTGCAATGCAGGCACCCTTGCAGCATGGTCCAAGCTTGCCTGCATTAGCGCTAGGCAGCAGTTTGTGCGCCAGTGCTGATTAAAGTACAGGGATGCATTGTATTTCTATAAAAACAACACATCCCTGCACTTTCAAAATGATGCTGCATGGCACAGCAAGGTAGCTTGCAGTACCGCACTGCGTCATTTCCTCGTAAATGAGGCCTTTGATTTCAGATCAGGGCCGGCAGGCACCCTCAATCAAACAATTCACTTGCCTACAAACACTAAAATGCCCCCATTTTGTCTACAGCTCTGCCTGAGCTTCTTCAATACAATTTGCTGTGGGAAACACTTTACAAACACATAGACATCAGAAGACATTGGAGTTTCAGGTTATCAAGTGTGATTAATATTCATTCTGTAATTGAGTTCTAATCCTTTGCCACCTTCTGGAGTAAGTCTTGACTGTTCAATATAGGACCTTTTGAAAAATAGGTTTTACAAAACTCTGGTATTTAATTAAATGATATGACCTCAATCTTTGAAACACTAATGCTAAATGTCACTATCTACCAAACATATGGGCATATTTATACTTTTTGGTCCAAACTGCACAAATGAAATTTTGCACCAAAACGTTCAGCCCAGGCTTGCGCCATTCCTGACCACCAGCTGGGCACCATATTTATGGAATGGCTCAAGCCAGTGCAAACGGTGGGCTAACGTAGAAAAAAATGACATTAGCCAGGTGAGGCTGGCAGTATGGGAAAATGAGGTTTTGCACCAAAAATTAAGTTAGGCTGGTTAGAGTTAAAAAAAAGATGACTCTAACCAGCTCAGCGTCATTTTCTTATGCAAAACCATCCATACCACATGACTCCTGTCTTAGAAAAGGCAGGAGTCATGCCCACCACCTCAATGGCCAGCACATGGGACTAGTGTACCCTGGGAATGGCCATTGCACCCTGTGCCATGCAGGAGCCCCAAGTTGGGCCCCCAACGGCACTTTAATTTACAAAAATAAATACTTACTGATACTTACCCTACTTACCTGGGATGGGGTCCCCCTTCCTCCGGCGTCCCTCTGGTGTTGGTGGGGGTGTTCCTGGGGCTTGAGGAGGGCACCTGTGGACCCATTCCATGGTGTTTAACCATGGAAATGGGTCCACAGGTCCCTTAACGTCTGGTCTGACCCAGGTGTTAAATAATGTGCAAAGCAAGCTTTCCACCATTATTTAGCCCCTCCTCTCACCTGTGCGACATTTTAGCATGGGGGATAAATATGGGGCTATGGGGTTAGCACCATTTTTGAGATGGGAACGCCTACCTTGCATCTCATTGATGCAAGGTAGGTTTACGCATCTAAAAAATGTTGCGAAATCCGATATTTTGACGTTAGACGTGTCTAAAGTCAAAATATATAAATGGAGTTAGTTTTGCGCCAAAGTTTTGTAAAAAAATGACGCAAATTCAGCACAAATGGGATATAAATATGCCCCATACCTCCCAGTCACCACCTACTGCCAAAGCACCTGGTTCAGTGAGTACGTTTTAGTCATGGAGCTAAAACACTTGACATCTAACTCTGCTTCACCACTTCCTATAAATTTGCTGGAAATGAACAGTTAGGGCCTCATTACGAGTTTTGCAGTCCTGTGATCGCCATGTTGGCAGTCAGACCATCAAGAGGCTGGTGTAGAAGACCGCCAAATTATATCGCTATGGCAGTGATCCCAAAGGAATACAGCCAAAGCACCGCCTGCACCGCTAGTGCGGTCAGACCGCAACAGACGTTTGGAGCCATCAGCAGGCTGGCGGAGACCATGTTTCGGTTGGACCTATTACAGGGTTGCACACCGCCAAGATTTCCTCTGCGGTCGGACCACCAAAGAAACCCAGGTGGAAATGAACTGTATAAAAGGAGACACTCACCTTCAGGAAGCCACACTCATCCAGAGTCGCCATGGAGCCAGAACTAGACGTGATCCAGCTGCTCCTGCTGGCCGAAAGACAACGGATTCTTAGCCGCCACCGCCGACAACAACCGTAAGTACACAAACTCACCTGTAGCAGTTGTATATTGTAAAATCTTGTATAGTTACTTAACAAACTTCTATTCTGGAACATGGTAGGCTTGCGTAACAAAATTGAGAATGAGGACTTGTTACATTTCATTAGATCCTTTTCTTGTGTGTGTTTACAGGAGGCTTGGTCCGTATATCCCATTCATATAAATGGTTTCAGGACATTCCACACCCCCGCAATCCCTTGCCTACTGGGCAGGGCGAAAGGTGGACTGTGTACATTTATCTCCAACAAGTATTATTCAATAAAGGTGACTAGCCTAATTTCTAATACGTTTTACCAATTGATACCATGCAAATTAAAAAATGTAGCGCACCTAGTGATTATCAATTTCTATAATAACGTCCCCTTACAAAAAATCTCACATACACTTAGGCAACTGCAGGACGATCTGGATTACGTATGTAACTCCTCACACAAAGAGACCTTCATTGTATGGGGGGGGCGATTTTCACACCCATCTGTGCTCCCAAACAGAGGAGAAAGTTTGTTCCCTTGGTGTAGGTGAAAACGACGACCTATTTCATTTCACTCACAACTATTACGGCAATTTGTTGAATGATGTACTATTCAAATTTGATCTCTTCTTCTGTAATGGTGTAAATGATAGTAATTCACAGCTTAAACCTACCTTCAATGGTAGATGTGCAAATACTATAATTGATTTTATATTAATATCTAATAGTCTAGTGTTTTGCACATCTGAAAACAAAATCCATGATATTGCGTTCAGCGACCACTATCCTCAAAGCTAATGCCTTGTAGTGCCTCAAGCCATAAATAAACACAAGGGAGTAGTAGATAAGTTAGCGAACATTGAATTGGGCTCAAGAAATGGTTATTCAATTTGTTGGTCACAGATTGAACCAATAGGTTTAATTGAACAACTGTTGAGTAATTATCCTAATGAGATTGAAACCTGCCTCTCAGACAACATTATCCCACAGTAGTGTATTAAAGCATTTACAGTAATCACCACGGGAATCAAACAGTCTCTCACAGTAAGCACAGGCAAATCTAGACCTCAGGGAAACAAAGGTTGGTTTGATACTGAATGTACACGGGCCCATAGGAGACTTAAACAGCATCTACATAGACAAAACCCTGACAAGCACAAGACCACCACTCTTAGACACGAGTATAAAAAGGCCATAAAAAACAGGGAAAAAACCCTAAAAGATGAGGCGTGGCATACCCTCTATAATGCAAGCCTCCAGAACAATAATGCCAAATTCTGGAAGATAGTGATCTTCCCTCTCCTGGGTGATGGAATGTCACCAAGTATTGAAATAGCCATCACGGAAGAGGAGTGGGTTACCTATTTTTCCAAAATATACTCTTCAAAAAATTTAGTCCCAGATACAAATGCCCATAGAGTGGACTTTCAGCCTATTACTCCACCTTTCAGTTTAAACAAGGTCATTGATGCCATCAACGCCAGCAAGAGTGGGAAAGCACCAGGCCCAGACGGAGTACCAATTGACATCTATAAGTCTAATGTTTCATTTTGGGGCCCTTTATTTACACAGGTTTTACGAGCCTGTTGCACCACAGCCTTTATCCCGACCTGGGCAGAGTCCATTATTGTTCCAATATTTAAAAAAGGCGACTGTCAAAATCCAGCATGTTATACGCCAATTTCACTGCTCGACACCCTCGCAAAGATTGCAGGATGTATTGTCCTAAATAGGTTGCGGGAATGGACGGAAGCTAATAACACACTGATGGACTTACAATATGGCTTCAGGGCTGGGATAGGGACTGTGGAACAGGCCCTGAACTTAGATATTTTGATTGGTAAATACACGAAGGCTAAGACAGGAGCTCTACACCTTGTATTTGTAGGCTTGACCTCGGAGTTTGACTGTGAAATTCATAGCAAACTTTGGCCCATTTTGCTGCATATGGGGGTAGACAACACAATAGTTCACTTTATTAGGGAACTATATTCTGGAGCTAAAGCTAGGGTGCGCTACGGGTCTCAGGGGGAGTGCACCTCCGTATTTCCTATAAAGCAGGGGGTACGCCAGGGCTGTGTTCTAGCTCCCCCATTGTTCTCCCTATACATTAATAAACTGGAGGCCGTTCTATCTACTGCTTGTAGAGATCTTCCACAAGTTGGCTCCCGAAAGATTCCAGCACTTATGTATGCGGATGGCGCTGTTTTGATGGCACGTACCCCAGCAGCTTTGCAGCGACTACTGGCAACCTTTGACAACTATATGGAAGATTTAGGCCTTAAAATCAATCATTCTAAAACCTTCATGATGACCTGTGGTATAACATATGCAAAAAAAAAACATGTCATTCGAAAGGTTGTCAAATTAGTTGATACAGAAATGTTTACATACCTCGGAATTATGTTTGATAACAAAGGCACCTGGTTGCAAGCCATCAGGTCTAGGAAATTACTTTTTACAAAAACTATTACGGCTGTAAAAAAAAATCTCTAAAAAGATTGGTAGGGCCACACCCAAAGACATGATGACAATTTATAATGTAAAATGTGTCTCTGTTGCACTGTATGGGGCAGGCTTATGGGGATACAGGAAATGTAACGCCCTACAGCTAGCTGAAAATTATTTTTTAAAGTCCATCCTTAGTGTGCCAAAATCTACTTCAACCTTGGTGTGCCACTCAGAAATGGGGGTAACATACATTACTGATCTTATAAGCATGCAACTGATTTTACTTTGGCATAAAGTATGGACCTCTGTATGTGCTAGTCTGAATGGGGCCATTATAGAAGACGCTCAATCACTAAGTCATTCGCTGCAAATTCCATGGCTGGATTATATAAATAATTTTTTTACGGACTTGGGCCATCCTGAGTTTTACTTTACACCAGAAAAAATGGAAACACTTACCAGGAAAGACCTGAAAAACATTTGCCTCACCCAGCTGGCTGACCTGAGGCGGGCTACTGAGTCAAAGAAATCTAGTGTAAGGAGGAATCTTCTGTTGCAGCAATCAGAGGTCATGGAACCATATTTAAAATATGTATTGAACCCGAGGCACTGATATGTCCTCACACGCCTAAGACTAGAGACATTTCATTGACTTGTCAGCTTCCCGCTTACCAACGACTGGAGTCCAGTTTTGGAAAAATGTCCTTGTGACTCAGTGTCAGTTCAAAGCACAATGCATATACTCTTTTTCTGCACATTTTACTTGGATTTCAGGAAAGTGTTCGTGATTCCACTCTCAAAATCCCTCCATTTTAAACAGTGCCGTCCTCCCCTTATTTATTTGTTGTCTCTCCCATCAATCAAAATCTGTAATGGTCTAGCTGTATATCTGTGCGCAGTAATGAAGGCCAGACTACATCTCTAGGCAAAAGTGAGGAAGCCTTCCATTTTAAAAGTTTTTAGTTAGGAAAACAGTTTCTTGTTTTCCAAATATTTTTTCTTATTGATCTTATATTGTTTTTTAGAAGAATAATTGGACTTAGTTTTTGTAGTGAATTTTATCACATAGTATTAATTGTTGTATATTTTGATCTACTTTATTTTATTTATATTATGTGGATGTCGATTGGTGCTGTCCTGTATATTTTACTTGCTTTTATGATTGTGAGTATTTTTGATTGATTGATACTTAACATACCAGAGGGAAGGGGGTGAGAGGGTAACACTCACATGTAACCGGACACTGACACGCATACTCACATACTACTACAAAGACACACACACATACAAAGCACACACGCAGCAGCCACCACACACACACACACTCACACACCAAACATCAAGAACACACATTTATGCACCGCAACACAGCACAGGCCCAGTCTCACCCAAGACCATACAGCATAACAACATGTCACAACAACACCACAACCGCAACATCACAAACACATTGGCAAGCACTCACAACTGACACTAGCCAGGGACACATCACACATACAACCAACAGGGAACAAACACACACAATTACACAACTATACAGCTGAACAATCGACACACACATCAAACACAGCACATCGTACCTATCAAAGCATGTGTAGGAAAGTATCCTCTTTCTTGGCATGGTTACCCCCATTTTCTGCCTGTTGTCAGTGTGTTTGACGGTGTTCACTGGGATCTTGCTAACCAGGACCCAATTGATTATGCTCTCTCCCTTCCAACTTGGAAACATGCTTACTTACATTGGGGCACCGGGATGCCAAGTGTGTGGTGTAAATCCCTAGTTTATGGCGCCCAAATAAATACCCAGGGTATTGGGGTACCAGGGGATACCCCTGGGCTGCAGCATGTATTAAGCCACCCATGGGGAGCCCATGCAAAGTGTATCTGCAAGCCTGCCATTGCATCCTGTGTGAAAGGGTGCATTCACTCTTTTCACTACAGGTCACTGTAAGTCACCCCTATGGCAGTCCCTCCTAGCCCTGAGGACAGGGTGCAAGTACCTGTGTGTGTGAGGGCACCCCTGCACTAGCAGAGGTGCCCCCACAAACTCCAGTTCCATTTTCCTGGACTTTGTGAATGCAGTGACGCCATTTTATGTGTGTACTGGACATAGATCACTACCCCTGTCCAGCTACGTAAAGGTAACTCCCAACCTAGGCATGTTTGATATCAAACATGTCGGACTCATACCCCAATACTGCTGCTAGTATTGGAAGTATGATTCCATGCACTCTGGGGGCTCCTTAGGGGACCCCTAGCATTGCTAGTACCAGCCTTCTTGGGTTTTCTGGGCAGCCCAAGCTACTGCCACCCCTCAGTCAGGTTTATGCTCTCCTGTTGTTTGAACACCTCAAGCCCAGGAAGGCAGAACAAAGGATTTCCTTTGGGAGAGGGGGGTAACACCCTCTATCCCTTTGGAAATAGGTGTTACATAGCTTGGGAGGGGTAGCCTCCCAAAGCCACTAGTATGCTTTGAAAGGCACATGTGGTGCCCTCCATGCATAACCCAGTCTACACTGGTTCAGGGACCTCCAGTCCCTGCTCTGGCGTGAAACTGAACAATGGAAAGGGAAGTGACCACTCCCCTGTCCATCACCATCCCAGAGGTGGTGCCCAGAGCTCCTCCAGAGGGTCCTTGTGTTCTGCCATCTTGAATGCAAGGGTGGCAGGGACCTCTGGGAGCATCTGAGCGGCCAGGTCAGGCAGGTGACATCAGAGCCCCCTCCTGATAGGTGGTCACCTGGCTAGGTAACCAATCCTCTTTTCAGGGCTATTTAGGGTCTCTCTCTTGGGTGGGTCCTCCGATTCGGCTTTCAAGATTCCAGCAGGATTCCTCTGCAACCTCTGCTTCGACTTCTAGCCACCGGAACCACGACTGGACCGTCCGGGAACCAACAATCTGCATCCACAACAAAGACTCTGCTTGCAACATTGTTTCCACGGCTCCTTTCAGCTTCTGCAACATTTCCCCCACTGTGCATCTTCTGAGGGTGGCAAATCTTCAGTCTGCATGAGAAAGAAGAAGGAATCTCCCTTGAAGTGAAGGAGTTACTCCCCTGCATCAGTAGGTACCAACTGTAACGACGACCGGCTTTGTGGATCTCCTCTCATCCTGAGCTGCATGGATCCTGCATCACAAGTGGTGGTCCTGAGTAGTCCTCTTGGTCCTCCCTGCCAGCAGTCCAAATTTGGTGGAGGTAAGCCCTTGCCTTCCCACGCAGGAAAGTACCCCATGCACTGCATCTCTTGCAGCTTCCAAGGCTTGTTTGCATCTCCTTCAAGGGATCTTCAGGATCCAGGTAGCCCCAGCACTCCTTCCTCTGATGCACAGCCCTCTGAGTGCTTCTCATGTAGCATGGGACCCTGCTCTAGTTGTTCAGCATGGGCTCCTTTGCAACTCCTGGTTCCTCATGCAGTGGGTCTCCTGTGGGAACTGCCTCTTCTTCTGTGCACTCTCTGCCTTCCTGAGGGTCTCCCTAGGACTACACACATGGGTTGGGTCCTCCTGGACCTTGCTGGTCCATAGCAGCTCCACTTGTGCTTCACCGTGACTTCTGCCTTTGCCAAGGCTTGTTGATGGATCTTACGTGCCACTGACCGACTGCAATCAACCATCCAGCATGGGACATCGACTTCATCCTTCAGGAACTCTTCACCTGCTTCAGGGTTGCATTTCTGACCATCTTCGTCCTACTCTCGACCAACTCCTGCAACCACAGCTGGGTGGATAGTAGCTCCTGCTCCCTCTGGACTCTTCTGTGACTTCTGGACTTGGTCCCCTTCTTCCACAGGACTTCCTCTCTAGGAATCCACCAGTGGTATCTTGCAGTCTTGTCTGGGTGTTGCATTTTTTTATTTTCCTTCCTTTTGGGTGGTTTGGGTAAAATCCTGTAACTTACTCATTTCTTCCTGGTCACTAGGGGGCACTGCGGTACTTACCTTTGGGGTTTCCTAGTACCCCCAGCTCCTCCCTACACATTCCACGTACCTAGGTGGGGGCCCTGTGTTTGCATTCCATTTTGTTAGCATATGGTTTGGGCTCCCCCTAGGGTCACTATTGTCTTTTTGCATTTGCACCGTGTTCTATCACTTTTTATGTCCACCTCTGATAACTAGTGTACATATTTGGTGTGTTTGCTTACCTCCTATTGGAGGCCTTCCTATCTAGTATTTTGGTACAGTGTTATTGTAATAAAGACCCTTTACTTTCGGAACACTGAGGGTTTTCTTTCATCTGTGAAGTGCTCTGTGCCTATAGTGGTATTGTATGAGCTTTGAATGTCTCCTAGGTAAACCTTGGCTGCTCATCCAGCACTACCTCTAGAGCCTGGCTTCTAGACACTGCCTACACTACACTAATAGGGGATTCCTGGACATGTTATAAGGTGTAAGTACCTCAGGTACCCAACACACACCAGGGCAGCTTCCTACACCATGCACAATACACACACACACAGTCATAGCACACAAAGCCACACACCACAACAACAAACATGTCAATACAAACACCACACAATACCATCACAACTACCTCTGCTACATACACATGCCCATCACACAACACGCACCCTATCCCTGTGGGGGGCAAAAGCACTTCAGAAACCCTCCCATACTGCCCACACAATACATGAAGCACAAGCACCACACACACAAAAATACTCACACACAACCAATGTCAGCCAGGAACAACTTAAACCTAGGAAAGAAAATGCAGGACAAAGATGTAACCAGAATACCAAAAACTGATTGGTCATATATATATAAAATAAATAAATAGGGTGAAAGTGAAAGGCCATAGGCCAGTCCTAGTACACAGATTGTGCACGAAAGACACATAATGGTGCCGCAATGTGTCTCCTGACTGGCATGTAACCTTCACAGGTAAGGGCATCAAGGGGAGAGACAGGCCCCTCAGGGAAGATTTGGGGGGATGATAGGGGCGGGGGAGGCTTGGGCTTAAGCTTAGGAGGGGGGTTTGGACTTTGGCTTGGGAGCGGGGGGAGTTAGGTTTAGGCTTGGTGTAGGGCTGGCTCTTCTGAGGAGGGGTCAACCTCTTGGAGGGAGAGGGGCATGGGTACTGGCAGATGGGTTGGGGGAGGCTTTGGAGGTGGAAGGGATTAGCTTGGATGTTGCAAAATGTCAAACTTTGAAAAGAAAGCTTTTTTGCATGCATGGATATAGTCATAACAAAAGGGGTTGGGTGTGGAGGGAGACTGAGTGCTTGTATGAGGTGTTGGTGTGGATGCCTTTGTGGGAGGTATGCTTGTGGGTGGAGGGTATCTGTTGAGTGTGTGAGTGGGGGTGTTAATGTGTCTTGGGCTGAGGGGGTTCAAGGTTGAGGGGGATGCCATGGTGGGTGGCTGGGTGTCTGCTGGGGTGGTTACTGCAAGTATGGTGGATGTGCTGCATGTAGGCATGTCAGTGGTTGTGGTGTCTGTGGGTGTGGTGATTGGGGTGGATGTCTGTGGGTCTGTTGGGGTGCTGTCTGTGGGTAGGATGGGTGTGGTACCTGGATCTGTGAATGTTGATGTGGTGTCTGCAGGAGTGTCAGGTGTGGTACATGTGATGCTGAGGGTGGTGGGGGTGTCAGGGCAGATTGTGACTGTTGCTGTGTGTGCATGTGTATGTTGCTTGTGTGTATGCTGGTGGTGTGTCTTGTGGTGCTTTGGTTTGTCTGCGGTACCCTTGCCTGTTCAGATGGATGCATGTCTGTCTATTTAAGTGCTTTGGCTGGGTCAGGGAAAGGGGAATTGGGACTGGGAAGAGAAAGGGGGAGAGGAGACGGTAGACAAAGGGTGACTGGCTGCCATCAATGTGGAAGCCAAAGCCTGAAAGGATCTCTGCAGGCCAGCCAGTGCACCATGAATGCCCTCCAGGAACGCAATCTCTGAGCACACATTCACAGGTAGTATAACTACTCTTTCATCCGCCTACCGCCATGACGACATCCGCTGGCGGAGTTAGGTCACTTCCTAATGTCCAGTAAAGTAGGCCAGGCAGCTGCTATTTTAAGGCTCATTTCAACAACAAAAAAGTTATTAAAGTTGCGTCACAAGCTGTGAAACATATCTAAGACGTGTTCACTGCTGGCTTCAAGTGAACATGTTGAAATGTGCATGTGTCATGTACATTGGATGTATCCTGTGTTATGTACATGTAATAGTACTGTCAGCAGAGTAATGACAATCTGAAAATGCTATAGGTGTACCAAATATGTGCAACATGTAAAGAAAGGTAATGTCACATAGATGGTCCAGTGACATGTTTTTCTTTTTCAAAAATATGATAGGGGTTAGGGAATGGGAATGCAGTTATAAGCCATTATTTGCCTAGGTATGTGCTGTGTTCAATGTATGTGCAGCTTCATGTTGAAATATTTAGCATCATATGTGACGTAAATGTGATCATTCTTATGCTGTACAGATTGAGTGATACACATACATACTGGTTTTCTCCCACATCGTTACCATGGCATGAGAAGAGCAAGGCAACCTCCAGTGTACCGTCCACTACCAGACCTGCAGACCATGGAGGAGGAACAAGTGATTCAGATCTACTACTTGGATAGGCATGCAATAATGGATCTCTGTCGTCAGTTAGAGCCAGATCTGATTCCTGCCAATCATAATCCTTATAGCATACCTCCCATTGTACAAGTGATGTCAGTGCTGCAGTTCCTGGCCACAGACTCCTTTCAAAATGCTATGGCCCTAACTGCAGGGATGTCTCAGCCTATGTTCAGACTGGTCTTGAAGGCTGTACTATCTGCATTGTTGAAACACCTCGATAGCTTCATCAAATTTCCACAACATGAAGATTTGACCCATGTAAAAGATGATTTCTAGGCTTTGGGACACATCCCACATGAGGTTGGAGCCATAGATGGCACCCTTGTAGCCTTGGTTCCCCCTAATGCAAATGAGCAGGTGTATAGGAACAGGAAAAACTTCCACTCCATTAATGTCCAAGTGGTCTGTTTGGCTGCCCTCTACATTTCACAAGTTTGTGCAACGTAACCTAGGTCAGTCCATGATTCCTTCATCATGCGGAACAGCAATATCCCACTGCTGATGACATGACAATACACAGAGATGGCCTGGCTGGTCACATATGTTATGGGTGCCTGTAACTTATATCTGCTACCAGATACGTGGATGTCCAAGCTTTATGTTTGACTTGTAACTATTCCTTACAGGGGACTCTGGCTACCCAAACCGTCCTTGGTTACCACCCACACCAGGGGAAGTCCGCTTCAATGAGGTTCACAGAAGGACAAGGCCTGTCATGGAGCAGACATTAGCAATCCTGAAGGCAAGATCCTCCTGCATCGAAAAGTCTGGAGGAGCCCTCCTCTCCTCATCCACCAAAGTATGTCAAATTATTGTTGCCTGCTGCATGCTCTACAACCTCGTACTGAGATGTCAAACCCCATTTATACCAGATTTATACCAGATGAGAGGGAGCCAGCAGTTCCAGCGGGTGAGAATGCAGAATTGCCAAGAGAGGATGAGTATGATGAGAGTGAAGCTGGAGACATCAGGACTGATCTAATTAATCAATACTTCACCTGACTTTAGGTATGTGATGTGATGTAATTGAAGGTATAAAGTGGGGCATTTCATCTGACTTTAGGTATGTGATGTGATGTAATTGAAGTTATGATGTGGGGCAGTTGGTGAGGTTAGGAATGCTTAATAAAGGTCTTAGTATGACCATCAGAGAAGTCATAAGTGGCTCCAAAGCCCATGACTCAGTTATACAGTTGTGCAATTGTGCATGCAGGCTGTTATATGGTGTAGTGTCCAGCCATTTGATCAACTTGGTTTAAGTTTTTCACAATGCACAATCAGAGTCACATTTGTATGTATGGATTGGCTGTGTAATATGTATTTATCAATGTGGCCTATACCTCATGTTTGTCATTTACAAATTGCAGATTAAGTGAACAGGTTCACCTTCATTTGGCAATATCAGACAGTGTCACAGACAGATGGGATTTGCAGACTGACATGTGAAGTGAACATGGATTGCACCAGATACTGTCAGGCTTGAGATTTGTTGTGTGTGAGTTATATTTCCAGACTGTCAGGACAGTGGGATGACAGTGTCCTACTCCACACTAAACACATGTTTGGCATTGGATGTGAGGGCAATTGTGCTATGTGTTTGTTCATTCGTTTTTGAAACATGTCATAATGTTCTATCCACACTGTTTAACATCATAATGGTTTGTGTTGGTATAGACGAACTTGTATGTAGCTGTGAGTGTGTTTTTTTTTGCATTGCAAACCTAAACACATATGTCTGTGTATGTGATATAGGTTAGTTTCAAGCCTACAGATACCTTACAATGGTAAGTTGGGAGGTTCCATGAGTGGGGACATTTGTACTGACTTCTTTCTGTTTCATGGGGTATGATCATTTCAGAACTATGGTATGGGTATGTGATAAGGCTTTAGCTGATGATATATTGAAACAATTTGTTTGCCTCCTGGTATAGTGTAAGACTGACACGTCCCTAACTTCTTGAATCTGTGTGTTGGATTATGCATGACAACTATGCTGTAACTCTGAAGTTTGCAGCAGTACTTCACTGTGTGATCCTTTGCATTCGCACAACCTATATATGGGAAAGTGAATTACAGGTGGTTTGAGTAATGTCCATCATTATTAGACAAATGCAAAATCTAGGCTGTCTATAAAGTACATGTGTGAAAACTGTTTTTGTGCAAGAGGTGTTATACATGACAGTTGTACATGGTTTATAAAGGACTCTAACACATGATCTGTGGTTAGGTCGTATTTATTGGAAATGCAGTGAAAAATGAGAGAATTGCAATAAAACAGAACACAAAGTAAACAGTGAAGGGTTAAGGCATGGTAGATGAAATCATCAGGGTAGCTGCTACAACATTTGGGGGCACAAGTCCAGTGTCTTAGTACCATAGGTAAATGGAGTTCAGTCTCAGAACAGTCAACGGTGTGTATTTGTGCCACACAAGGGGAACCAATCAGTAGAGGTTCACTTCCTGGCAGTGGTTTTGGTCTTGGCATCTGGTCATCCTGGATGTTTGGGGGGAGATCCGTGGTTGCAGGAGGGTTCTTCGGCTAGAGTGGGTGGGGTGACTCAAGCTTCCCCTTCCCCTGGCAGGGTCTCCAATCCCCTAGCTGCCACAGATGTCGAAGGGCCTGATGTTTCACTGCTAGTGGAAGAGGCCATATGTTGGGAACTAAACATACTCAGGGTGGTATTCATGTCTCTCAGCACCCCTGCAATGGTAGCCAAGTGGGCATTTTGGGCCTGACACTCCTGCATGACTTCCTAGTGGTTGTCCCTCTGCAGCTGATGATCTCCCCCATCATGGTAAGTACCTGGCCCATCACACCTTGGGATTGTTGGTAAGCACCAAGATTTTCGAGATGGTGTCCTGGCCAGTTGCATCCATTGGAGCCTCCATCCTATGGCCCACACCATCCCTTCCATCCACCCTACCCTCTGGTACCTGTGCCTCTGGCACAGTTTGCCAACTCCTGCTGTTGGCAGGTCCATTATTGTCTGGGTTCACAACGGGAGACTCAGGTACTTATACTGGGAGTACAAGATGGTAAACACTGCCCTTTGGTCACCGGTTTGGGTGGTGAATGGTTGCCTGTGATGTTGATGCAACAGGGCTGGGAGGATTCATTGTGGGCAGGGTGAGGCTGTCAGTTCTTGACTGACCATGTTTTCCAGATGGGCCAGCTTTGTCCTCAATGTCCATACATCCAGGAGTGTTTTCCTCACTGTGGCCAACATCCAGAGGGGTAGTGGCATATCTGCTGTCATCTTCATGGTGACAATGGCAAGTTTACCTGCTGGAGGAGTGGAACGTACAGTTGTTGAAAGTAATGCAACAGGTGATATCAAGGTTTGACTGCTAGACATTCTATGTGACATGCACACAAAGCCTTTACATGATCCCCTAATATGTCAATGATACCTGCTTCCAAATCTGTGGGACACACAGATTTCCAATTGCATACCCCATGCTCCAAGATCTTGGAGTATCTTGGTAGTTAGATGACTGTTCATTGACACATATCTTGTCTGAGTAAAGACATGACAAGGTAAAGGTATCTCCTAGTAAGGTGCATAGCTTGATTTAGTCAAATAACAGCTGCATGCATATATGTGTATCACTCAATCTGAACTATGGTGACAGAGCTGGCCAACAGTACAGGTGTACTGCAAGTACATCCAGCCTCCGATACAGTTTTCCCCACCATGTGAGTACATGACATTGTTTGGGTGGTAATTTCAATGGCCAGTTTAGTAGGGAACACAGCTGTAGCTGTGTGTTGCTTCTAATAGTACTGTAGTAGGCCATATCATTGATGTTATTGCCATAGACTGTACAATAGTGGAGCATTCAGGTATGTTGAATTGATTGTTAGTTTCACATGGAAAGCTATTTTACTTGTAGTACACTGTTCTGGTTTTCTTAAAGATGGAACAATGCCTGCTGGGAGTTGTAGTGCTGTCAGTCCCTGTACTCCCCATGTCATTCACAGACAGTGTGTCCCCAGGTGAGTTTATTTGACATGAGGCATGCCAGAGAGAGGTATTTGGACATTTGGACACTTTTTGGTTGTTGAGGTGGCCAAACTTGATCAGTGAGCTTGCAAGACAAACTTTTTGGTGACATTATTGGTGTAGTGACTTACCCGACTCCACTCTCCCAGGTATTCCTGTCAGGCCCTCAGGATACAGGATGTCCAACACTTTCTCCTCCCATGATGTAAAAGTTGGGGGAGGAGGTGGGGGCCTACCGCCAGTCTTGAGTACCGCCAGCTGGTGCCTGGCGGACATGGAACATACCTTCCCCCTGAGGTCCTTCCACCTCTTCCTGATGTCCTCAGTAGTGTGTGGATGGCTGCCTACAGAATTTACCTTATAGACTATCTGTTGCCACAACTCCATTTTCCTGGCATTAGATGTTTGCTGGACTTGTGATCTAAATACGTGTGGCTGTACTTTGTTAATTTCGTCTACCAAGACCCTCAACTCATCATCAGTGAAACGTGAATGTTTTTGTGGGGACATAGCAGTGGTGGACAAGATTGTGAGGTAGAAGAAATGGAATGACAAATAAATAGGTGATATGATGCGGTTGCTGTGATGTGAGTGGCTGACAGTTGGTGTCTATTGTGTAGGGGAATTAATTTGTTTGTTGTGTGTGTTGTGAAGGTGTGGGATGAGTGCTAGGTGAAATGTGCCTATTGTATGCTTTGGGATATTTTTTAAGTGGCTTCTATCTGGCTGTGTTTGGCATTTTTGCTGCAAAGGATTGTCGGGTGTGAAGGGGTGTGTTTCATAGTGCAGTATGTAGGTATGTTGGGTGTGATTTTTGGCAGGTTGGTGGTGCTGGTGGTGAGACTGCCCCTTCCCGCCCTCCAGTGTCCTGGTGGTTTGGGAAATTTAGCTGGATTTTAGCTGCCTTCGCTGTGTGACTCTTAATACGGCAGTTGGATTACCACCAATATGGCACTCTTTTGGCTGCCACCACCACAGCAGTCTTGCCAAAAGACCGCCAAACTCATAATGAGGCCCTTAATCCTAAACCTGGGCAAAGCCCACAACACAGGAGCATTTTCCTGGGAAGAGCAGCCCCATGGGTTTGCCATAAGAATCAATTCAAAGCCAGTTGCAGTGTATTGGAGTAGTTGGAGACATAGAACTAGGAGCCACAGGACTATATATATACTTTTTGACGCAAAACGGCACTGACGCAGTTTTGCGTCAAAAATATTACCGCCAGCTAACGCCATTACTGTGCGCCGTGGGGACGTCAAATTTATACTTTGATGCACGGCGGCGCAAACCACAGGTGTAAGTCATTTTTTTTACGCACACCTCAGCGTCACATCGTAAAGGAAAACGACGTTAACACGGCGGAAATGACTGTGAGACGATTTACGACACCGCAAACCGGATATGCAGTGTGTTTTGACGCAATAGCATCAAAATTCCCCACAGACACAGCCATTTCAGCAGAGGAGAGCCAAAATGGATCCTAGATGCCTGTACAAACCCCAGGAAGATGACAACAGACCAGGAACCAGCCAGGAGGACCCACACAAGAACCAGGACAGGGAGAAGAAGAAAATAAAGTGTTGCTTCAGTGCAGAGGAGTAGCAAATCCTGGTAAAAGAGGTGACGGAACACCAGCACCAACTGTTTGTCACCTCAAAGTTGCCAATCAGTAGGAGAGAGGCTATTTGGCAAAAAATTGTTGACAAGATTAACAGTGTGGCAGAAGTACGCAGAACAGTCATCTAGTGCAAGAAACGCTGGCATGACTGCAAGCGCAGGACCAAGGAAAAGATGGCCAGGAACAGGAAGGCAGCACTGCAGACTGGAGGTGGGAGTCCAGCACACCAGGAGCCCCTGGACCACATGGAGGAGATGGTCGCAGCCATCATCCCTGAGGGGATCGTCAGAGGGATTCAAGGACAGGACAGCGCAGACTACCAGGAGACAACGCACATGCAGGGTAAGTCGCATGGGGAAACTAAAATGCACTAATGTTAACTGCAACCGGGGGGGGAGAATACCTACTACACAATGCATGTAAGTCATCATATACATGGAGTGGCATGGGTAAATGGGTACGGCACGTGGGCATGGCCCATTCAGAGAAAAGCTGGGGCACACCATAACACAACACCAACAACATTTCCATGGGGGTATGCTGCCATGCCAACGAAGTAGCAAAGGTAAAGCCACGCCAGGAGGGAAGGGCACAACATCAAACTGACATCCCGTCACACGTCAGCCACCATACTCCCTACATTAACTAGGGCCCAATTAACAACCTCTAGCCATACCGACAACCGGAATGTAACATTGACAACAGTTGCCACTACCACCTCTGCTGTGTGTGCTGGTCAAGTCACCAATGGCAGTAAAGTCCCCATGGATCATACACACCTAAATTAGAGGGTTTAGGATGACAACGTTAACAATGCCCTGAAACAAGACAAATGTTCCAGTCCTGTCAAATGTGAATGCCAATAGTTGCCGCAAACATCAGACAATGTCATCAACATTACAGGTACACAGCACTAATGTCATACCCATGCTGCATATGTCAGGGTCCACCCTGTGCCTGGGTCACAATGCAACATCGCAAATGTCATACTGCTCAGACAACATCATTGAGGAGGAGGACACATGTAACTGGTCACTGAAATATACCTGCACAGTCAGTGTAGGAAATAGGACACTGCTACGACTATCAGGGCAATCCAATGAACCACACATTCCCCAACATCAGCTGTACACATAACCAATGCTGAGATCCATATTGTGCCATAACAATGCTATACATTGTATACGCTACATTTCAACTACATATAGGAGGATGTGAAAGATCAGAGACTGGGGCAGGTCCAGATTGTTAAGTGTGCTGCTAGTGCCTCAGAGCACCCACAGCCAGTGAAAGGCCTCACCATGAGAATGGAAGTAGACAGAGGGTTGAGTAGGACAAAAAGGGGGCAATTCACTATTTGGCCAAAACCAACACCTAGAGGAGATAATGCCGACAAGTCTAATAACTTACCACAATACATGTGACATGCAGGTGGGGCACAGGCCTGGGAGAATGCTAATATGAAAGACAGGAACAATGAACAGGAACCAAGATCACAATGCGAAATCATCACAAGGCAGGCATGTCACATCACAAATGCCTAAAACACAGACACACTAATTGTACCCAATTAGTGGATGGATCTCCTGTGGATATGCCTGTCCAGGACTACCCTGATGACATGGATGAAGAGCTGACAAACATCAGCCACCAGACCCTCCAAGATGTCCTTGGAACCCTCCAGACCCCACCTTCAGTCACAAGGAGGAGCACAGAACAAGCAGCCCTCACAGAGGACCGACCCACCACCCCAATTGTAAGACCTGCCAGCTCTACTACAGCTGAGGACTCAGACGACACAGGCACCAGCTTTGAGAGAACTGTAATCGGAGTACAGCGGGAGCTGGCCAAGGAGGTACGTTTGTGCATGATGTCATCTGCAGATCAGGCAGCAGCCATGCAAGCGCTAACATCCATCCTGCAAGGACTGCAACAAACTGTAAAGGAATTCACCACTGCAGTAAGGGAGTTGCCACAACACCTCGCACCCCAAACCTTCCACTGCATGCACAAATGCAATCATGACCCCCTCAGGGCCGACCTGGCTGCCTACCATCGTGATGTGGGTGCTATTCTTAAAAAACAGCAGATCCTCCTTGCAGCAGTACTGCCCTTAAGACCCCCAAAGGTAGCAGCTACTGGGATGTCTGACTCCACGTCTACACACACTGAGGTGTGTGTTGCCCCTTCACAACCACCACCACCAAGGACAGAGGAGGCAACACACACATCAGAAGATGAAGACATGGACCAGATCACCTTCACATGTAAAAGTACCCGGAAGCACTAGTCCCTGCCACATGGCCCCCTATTACCAAGGTCCTGCGCTTCGTAACTTGCCAATCTTGCAACAACTGTACTCAAGCACTGTTCTGCAAACCACTGTCTATCTTGTCAGCCTGCCTTGTGATTGTCTCTCACAAACTCATTGGCAAATCCTGTCCTTCTACACTGTCTTACACATCACCCCAGCATGTCCAATGAATTGTTCTTTAGCACTTGTGTAGGATCACAATGGAAGATGTCACTAGTATGGACTCACAATCATGGACAATGTACTTATAGCACTCAAGCACTTTTCAATAAATAGCACTTACACAACCACTTTGTCTCTGTGTAATGTGACACATCAACCATGCAGTAGACCACTGAATTTTGCCTCCTGTCAAATTACATAGTTTGTCAATACAACTGTCCTGAAATAATGTAGTCTGATAACTTTCACAGAGGCCTGGATTCTAGCATACTCTGCCCTTCCTGAGGGTAATATCTGATGAAAAGAGAAACTATACACCATAATGCTGTGTTGGACAGAATAATGCTTCCTCAAGGGATATTTAAACCATAAAATAGAGCCTTCAAAATGTTGCCTCCATCTAAAACTAACACATGTAACATTGTCCACAAATCTAAGCGAACAGTCACCAAACTGCATGAATGGAGGTGTGTGAGTTGACATCCAAATAAGTAATCATGCTGAACAGTGGAACAAATGATCTATGTGAGTCATGTACACTATACTACAAGAGAGCTTACTACCACTCACCTTATAAGGGTTTCCTTGGACATCATACTGCAGTCAGACATAACACAGTATCCCCAATCCTAGATCTGGAAGCACTGTATGTGACATTAAAAACATACTTAATGAAAAAAACACGTTGGGATCCATAGTAACTGTGGTTGGTGGTTGCAATGAGTGGTCTAATCTTTGCAAGGTAGCTTTTGGGTAGCTGCCAATGTTACAGCTCATTTGGGATTTGTTTGCAGCATAGGACACAAAATGTAATACAAAAGAAATACTGTACACTCATGCCAAGGCCCTGATGTACAAGCATGTCACACATACTGTAAAGGGTTTACTACATATTTTTTAAACTGTAAAAACGGAAGTGAAAACTCTGGGAAAAGCCTTACCTACCCTAATCTACTCTAACTACTCATTACCCACAACTGTCCCTAACTAACCCAAGCTAAACTTACTTATCACATTTAACTAAACGTTCTAAACATCAACCCCCCTTATGAGACGGGACACATGGAGGACAACAGATATTAACCTAAACACATACTATCCTATACTAAACAAATATATATTTTTTGTATTTTTTATTCATTTTGTATTGTTTTTTAAACACACAAGAACCGCAACATTGCAAATACACACTCAAAAAGAAACAGTAGAAATAGTCAGGACGCCCCACCCACTAACACTAACTAAACTAACATCCTATATTAACCTAACACTAAGCCCCCTAAACCCACAAAGTATAAGAATCAGGAAAGAGGAGGGAGGGGAGGGAATCATGTCCGTCAACACTGCTACAGGTTGGCCCTCTGGAGGGGACTCATTTTTTGCAGGACACGGTCCAATTTATGCTACATCTGTACAAAAACAGCAGGGTGAATAGCTGCATCTGGGGTGGTCTGGGTGCCAGCTGAGGAAGTGTGGGGCAGTGTAGTGTCCATGGCTGTGGGCTGGCCTGCAGGTGTTGCTGTACTAGGGCCTGGAGCAGTTGCTGAGGTGGTTGCCACAACAGTCCCAGCTACTGGTGGTGCCACCTGGGTGATAGTGGTGGTGGTGCTGGTGGTGGCTGTGGTGTGCAAAGAAGGGCCGCCTTGTGGGAATGCCCTCCAGGCTCCGAAGGCCCGTTCGTGCCGGTATCTGCGGACCATTCTTCGGTACCCCGACTCCATCTGAAGTATGTGCTGATACCTCAATGCCCGCCTTTGAAACTCCTGGACCTGGATGGGTGTCATATTAGCAGCTGTGAAGACAAATAGAAAAACTAACATTAGGAACTGCATTGTATGAAATGGCACAAGAAGTAAATCAGACAATACATCAATTGTATTATAACAGCTCATATCATCATACAGATCATTGATTGTCCCTGAGGAAGTACATGGCAGGCCAGCCTACAAAGGTTTCATCACACATAGCACATCCAAACCCTACAAGATGGGTGACAACTGGCATGATTTTGGCATCATAGTTCTGCCAGTTGTCAGCTAACAATCATGCAGCACATCCTCCGCCAATGCCAGAGCTACAAATGTCACTGTACCGGATTGAAATCTAGGGCCAAATGATCTGCAAGTTGTCAATGGACTTGCTAGTATAGTACTCATGTGGGAAAAATGAGTGTGTATACTAGGTTCAGACAAAAGAGTCACTGATTTACATGTCTGCGTACCAAACTTGTATTGTCATTCCAAGGTACACTATTCACAAACCCATGCCTGTGTTTGAGGGTGGGGGGGTAGACTAACAACTAACAATTTCAAACAACATGGACACCCAGGAAGCTTAGGAAAACTTGACATGTGTTTGGCTCAACACACACACCATAGGTAAGGAGTATCTACAAATAGGTGACAGCAAACCCTTGACCAATCCCAGCGCCACACATGTCTGGAAATGCAGACCTTTGTCCACATCATATACTTCCAGTAAGCCATGACTTACAACAAACACAGAGATGCAAGAACACCTCTGGCCATGAGTTGCATGCACACCTAAGCCATTACACTCAAGTGCTGCATACTCGTAGCACTACATGTGGAGCTACATGCTGCTAGGAAGTTCAACCTACAGTTTAATAGGTTCATTAGTGAATTGGGAAGCAGAAGTCTGTAGGTATGCATTTAGCAGCCCCATTCTGGGAAAATGTGGCTCTGACAGGCTGACTAAATCACAGATTAGGTCCAGTGCGACTCTTTCTGATACAAGTGTTATCCACATGACTCATCCCCATTCACATTGCGGGGACTACAGGACTGACCTAGAGTCCCTAAATAAGACAATAGATAAGGATTGGTCAACTCAAAGATGGTGATAAAATGAAATTCCACTCATGGAACAAAATAAATAATTGGCCAGCGCATCACACCTTGCTAGGTGTTAAACACACAGGAGTCCATCACACATCACCAGCAAACACAATACATAACAGACATATCAACACTTACTGGAGTTGTCTGGGTCCTCGAATCTAGCCAACTCGCCAACAGTGTAGGGTGCTGGTCCACCTGTAAGGCATGGAAGGGAGAAATGTGCTCAATTTCTGTGCACTGTCCAACAATTCCAAAGACAAATACTTTTTGTAAGATTACATAAGTAAGTAAAGCCACTCAGACATGATGATACTGCATCCGATATAGCACAGCTAACATGTACATACCATGGGTCTCCTGTGAGTGTTACACACATATCTGCACACATGCAGTGGCCCTAACTATCACGTGGTGGCAAACATGCTCCTTCATTAGTGAGCAGACATAATAATGGAGTGTATTCGTCTCATCATATGTATCTATCCAAGACAGACATCCAAAGCCACTTTCCTTGAGGAGTGCATTACCAGTCAACCAGACATTGTGCCTATGACAAATTTATGACACACAGGTACAAAGTACAGTGGGGCAGGGACAGTTGTTAGCCCTCATTTTGTAACAGTTTCTTCGTTTGATGTGGCCCAGCGATGATGAGTTGCACCAACCGTAGAGATATGAACCCATGGGCATACCTTTGGCCAGCCATCCCTAAACGAAAGGTGGAACAACAAACACCAAATACCAGTCTAAGATGTTAGCTGAGGGCAGCTAGAACTTGTTCCCTATGTCTCCAAATCCAGATCTGACATGTATCCGAAATGAAGAAGGGCCACACTAATCCCTAAGATTTTTGGAATTTCCGTGATCGCTTTCCTTACTCAATCACCAGACACACAAGACATATGTTTGGGCCACATTGCTATCATCAATTGACGTGAGGCCTGCACTCATTTACAGCCTCGTGTAGTGTTTCAAAAATCAGTCTAGCGGTTACGTCAACAAATGTTGGTAATGTATTGGAAATTTCTATACCTCACAGGCAAATGTGACCTAAATCTATACATAATTGGCTCCTGATTTGTGTTGCTGTTTGACACAAAGGTGGCACCAACTTACATAAAGCAAAAGTATTCAGTAAGTTTGCAGAGCTCTTGCTACCTAACAGCTAGCAATTGTGGTCCTTAACATAGTACATAAATGACCCTGTATGTTTCCTAAGCATTCCACACACTCAACAACATTGCCAACAGATATTGTACAAATCATCTGATGTCACTACAGAGCATTTAATTGTGCACATTTACATGATTTGTACTCACCAACAGGGCCACGAATCACAATCCCCAGGTGCATGCACCCTTTCACTGCTGGTCACTACACCAGGTTACTGTAAGTCATCCCTATGGTAGGCCCTTTCAGTCCAAAGGGCAGGGTGCAGGTTCCTGTGTGTGAGGGTGCCCTTACATGAGCAAAGGTCCCCCTAAGAGCTGCAATTCCAGTGCACTGGACTTCATAAGTGCAGGGAAGCCATTTTACCAGTGTACTGGCCACTGCCTGTGGTCCAGTTACATAATGGTAACTCTGTAACTAGGCATGATTCGTATCAAACATGTTAGAATCATACCCCAATGCTAATGCCAGTATTGGTGGCATGATTCCATGCACTCTGGGGGCTCCTTAGAGGACCCCCAGTATTGCTCCTACCAGTCCTCCATGGTTAGAAGGCAGCTGTGATGCTGCAGCCCCTCAGACAGGGGTCTGCCCTCCTGCTGCTTGACCAGCTCAAGCAGGGGAAGGCAGAACAAATGATTTCCTTTGGGGAAGAGAATGCAACACCCTCTTCTTTGGAAATAAGTGTTACAAGGCTGGGGAGGGGTAGCCTACCCACACCACCGGATTGCTTTGAAAGGCACATATTGTGCCCTCCTTCCATTATTTGGTTTACACCAGTCCAGGGACCCCTGGTCTTTGCTCTGTCATGAAACCACACAAAGGAAAGGGAAGTGACTACTCCCCTATCCATCACCACCACAGGGGTCCTGCCCAGAGCTCCTCCAGGTGGCCACTTGATTCTGCCATCTTGGAAACAAGATATACAGAGGCACCTGGGAGCATCTGGTTGGTCAAGTCAGGTGACTGACGCCAGTGACCCCTTCTCAAAGGTGGTCATCCTGCAGAGACCAAGACCCTTGTTAGGGCTATTTAGTGACTCCCTTGCTGGTGGGACCCCAGATTCGGCATTCAAGACTTCACCAGGACTCCTATGAATCAACGTCTTCTGCTCCTGGCCACTGGAACCGCTGATAGACTTCACAGGAACCAAACAAGCCTGCAACTCGACTTGCAACATTGTTTCTCTGGCTCCTTCCAGCAACTGCAACATTTCCAGGGATGTGCATCCTCTGAGGTCGGCAAGACTTCAGCTGCACCAAAGAAACAAGAAGGAATCTCCCTTGGAGTGAAGGAGTCACTCTCCTGCATCCGCAGGTACCTAAAGCAATGATGTCTGGTTGTTGGGATCTGCTTTCCACAGGAACTGCGTGGATCCCCCAACACAAATGGTGGTTTTGAGTGGTCCTCTTGGTCCTCTCTGCCTTGCCTTCTGTACAATTTGGGAGATGGTGAGTCCTTGCCTCTCCTTGCAGGACAGAATCCCTGTGCACCTCGGTTCTTGCAGCAACCAAGGCTTGTTGACTCCTACTCCAAAGAATCTTCGGGCTACAAGTAGCCCTGGCCTCCAGCACTTCATCATTGCAAGGACAGTTTCTTCTCTGCTGCTCCAGCGACGTAGGACTCCTCTCCAGGTGTGCTGATTGGGCTTTACTGCAACTTACTGTGCATGCTGCCAGTCGGTTGCCTGTGGGGGTTATGACTACTTCTGCTGGCTCTCCCAACTGCTGAGGGTTAGCTTAGATTCCCCTCCAAGGGTCGAGTCCCCTGGACCTTGCTGGTCCTCCTCTGCTCTGCAAATCCTCTTCTGTCAAGATTTGCACTTGCCAAGGCTTGTTGGTGGTACGTCTGACTACCAACCCATCTGTGACTTGGTGACCAGCATGGGCCATCTTCTGTATGACTTCAGGGACTTCTATGCAGCTCCTGGGCTCCACAGCTGATCTTCATCTTCCACCATCGACCCGGATCTTCACCAACAGAAGGGTGTGCAGTGGCTCCTGTCCCACCTGAACACTCCTGCATGGACTGGGCTCTGTGCCCTTTTCTTGCAGGTCCCCTTCTTCTGGAATCCACCAGTGGGTTCCACTGGGCTGGTCCTGTTCTTGCAATCTTCCTTTTCCAAGTCCCTGTGTTAGTCTTTAAGAAGACCAGGTAACTGAACTCTGCTCTCCTGGTTGCTGGGGGTCATCTAGGAGCTCAACTTCAGGAGTTCCAGGGTCTCCCAGTTCCCTCCTAACTATTTTCCATCATGGGTGGGGGGCTCACTCCACTATTTTAGTATATGGTTTGGCTACACTATAGAATCTTAGCTATTTTCTGCTATTTCTTGACAATGCTTGTTGTTTCTTATGCTAATTTGTAATACTTACCGTGCATATATAGTGTGTACTTACCTCCAGTTGGGGGACTGCCTATAAGTAATCTAGTTCAGTGTTACTGTAATAAAGTACCTACGGGTCTCGAGGTTTCGAGTTACACGCTATGAGCTGCACTCTGCCGCTGTAGGGCTCCAACGGGCGCTTGACCACTGAGAAGTCTCACAAGAGACCCCCCCGTCCTTGAGCCATGGACCCAGAGCCCTGAGCCAGAGCTGGAGAAGACGGTGGGCTTCGACGCTGGTGTGGCTGGTGTGTTGGCCGGCGACCGAGCCCGGAGCCTGGAGCCGAGCCGAGCAGCGACGCTACGCTGAGCCGGGCCGAGTCAGGACCGAGAGCCACACACACAGGAGACGCCGGCAAGCAGCAGTGTAGAGGGAAGAGTGGCGCAGGGGAAAGAGGGCCGAAGGAGCAGGAGAAGGAGGGAGGAAGAGCCTACCGGAGAACTGGACTCGAGCGCACGATAATGGAAGCTGGTCTGGACCTTTTGACTGAGGTAAAGGGGTAAAGGGGTGAGAGGGAGAGAGGGGGCTGCCTCACCCTCACCCCTCCGGTCACTCGTCTGACTGACTGCCTCATACTGCCTTGATTACCTAATCGCTATTATCATCTGCTACTGACTCCTACTGACTCTTATTGGCTTGCAGGAGACATAAAAGGCACTTTCCTTCTTCAATGGCCCCCTGTGCCTCCCATTGTCTTCCATTGTCTCCCATTGGCTTACAAAGGCACCATAGTTATCGTGACTGTTGTTGAGATTTGCTCGGCTTGGATGCGGAAGCTGCTGGTGCTGTCTTGAAAACCCTGACCTGAAGCCCGCAGTAGGGGGAGAGGATCAGGAGTGTTGAGTGTGTTTGGAGGGCTGGTAGTCTGGTTGGCCTTTCCGCTTCTGCCCTCCTCATTCCTGTCTCCCCCTTTCATTCCTGCTGCATCTGGGATCTGGTGGTACTTTGGTGGTACTTTCCTACTGTCCTTGACATCGCCTATTTTTGTGGTGTACCGGGACCTCTTCATAGCGAGAGTGTGATCAAGAACAGCATCAACAGAATGACGTCTAATTGCACAAGAAGGAGTAGGTCCTTCCTTAACCGGGCTTGTAAAAAAACTAAATCAAACCCCCAGAGAAACAAAGGGGTGCAACAATTAAATATAAAAAGTCTGAATTCTATCCTGCCATTCCTTTCGAAGGATCCTTGTGAGAAAATAGTGGTTAAGGCAGAAAACACACCTGGTGCCACTAATAAATCCTCTCTAGGCCCTGTTCAGAACAATGATCTGAATGCTCTGGTAGGTGAGGGCACTATTGCTATGGAGGGGTCGGCTGGGGCTATTGTCACCCCTTCCGTGGAGGGTGGACAAGTCAGGTCAAAGTCACAGATTTCACTCTCCCTGATATAGACCTGGATGAGGTGCTCGGCTGCAGATTAGCGCCCTCAACTATACCAACGACACCCATAGAAGCACACCTTAATAACAACTAGTACCCCCTCGGATCATTTCCTTTCTGACTGAACTCCATCTGACACCCCAGATCTAGGGTGTCCACCTTCACAACATGCAGTTTTCTCCGATTCTCTCAAGTGTCTTGAAATAATTTTATCATCCATCCTGGAACTTTTGGAGAAAACTGTAAAAAATTTAGACCACACTCAAGATATCCTGGTCTCTATTTTAAACGTTTTACTAGCAAATCAAAACATGAGCCATTCCCTGACAGAGTGGATTATGACATCTAAAAAAGAAGTATGTAAGAGCTTCGGCCTGAACTTAAATGGTATTACCCTGCAACTTCCAAGTACTGAGGACTTGAAGATTGAAGGTGATAAACCCTCTCTCCTTGATAGAGGAACTCAAGCTGGAAAACCACAGGTTGACAAAGGTGACACTAAAATAGTAATTCAGGCCTCTGAAGAGAATGAGATATACTCTCTGGACAATCTGTTTACTAATTCACTCTCAGTGCTCAATACTACTCCATTGGTGCATATCGCCCAGTTCAAGGAAGCGGTCCCTATTCACAGCGCAGCACCATTTCCAATCTTTCTTTCTAAAGATATAACCCACCTATAAAGCAGGCGGATCTAGTAGAACAAAGTGAACAAATTGAAACCGATTTGGGGCAGGCCAGCAGGATAACCAAAATAAGAGGGAAAAAGTCCAGAAAGAAAAGAAATCGGAGAATCATAAACAAAAAAGAACAGAAGGTTAAGTTCGAAGATAGAGAACAGGTGGAATATACGGACACTGTGAAACAGGGTCCCCTTCAGAAGAATTCTCAGAACAAGACTGATGGTGTGTTTGCAGTTGGATAAGCACAAGTTCTGGTTCAGACGGATGATCCAGTGATTCCAGTGATCTCACATGCTAGATCTGACTCTACCACCATGTTTCCGCCTGATCTTGCCCACTCAGTGGCTAAGGGGCCTCATCCGGGATTCAGTTTTCAGAGTGTGGGAGGAAAACTCAGAGGGGATAAAGCCCCTGATGGGCAGACCAACTTACCTGGCTATCTGGAATTCTTTGCTATTTTTTACCCAAATGTATGCCTAAATCGATCGTTCTTATTGCCATGTTTTTCAGAAATAGATGAGCTCAATTTAATTGAAAGTACAGAGATTGTGCTTTCCTGACCACAGTAAAGGCAGGAGTCAAGCAAAGGTATTTTTTTTTTCCAAAACTACTGTGAAATTAATATTGGCTGATTGTGCCCAGCTACAACGCAGAGGAATAGATGTGTTCCCCGTCCGGGAGAAGTCACAGTACTTGAGTAGGCTGTCCAAGACTCACGGATCAGATTCTGTAAACTCAGTCATGAAATGGGGGGAAAACCTTGTCTTACCTCAGGAGAACGCATGCAAGTTTCTTTACATGAAGGTATAAGGGTAGTGAACGTGGTGGAAGGGTCCAAATCACAGGGCTACGGTGCCATTGAAGAAAACTGGAATTGGCTAGCAGGGGCGCTGAATGGACCTAAGCCTAGGGAGAAGTCGAATCAGCCTTGTTACTAGCTCTGGCCCTACCCTGGTTTCCTGGAATGTTGCAGGGCTAGGGAAGGATCAGTGTAAATTACAAGTCTTGTGTTACATGAGGTTTGATTTGATTTGTACTCAAGAAACTTGGTGTCTAAACGAGTTCACCTGTCCGGGTTACACGGTTTTAAGCAAAAAACTCCCTTCAAAAAAAGGGCATGCTAAAGGGGGTATCGCAGTGCTTTTAAGTAACAGATATAATTGTGAATATGTCAGCCTCCCCGACTCTACACATTTCTGTCAAATAGTACATGTACAACTCAGAGGGGAGAAGGGTGAGAAAGTACCCCTAACAATTATAAATGTGTGTATCCCTCCCGAAAAAAGAATGGGATGCTATATTACAACAACTCTCTGTAGAAATGTGTGCTATAAGAAACCCCATTAATTTAATTGTAATGGGGGACTTAAATTGTAAAGTTTCTAACACTACCCTTTATTCCTTCAGTAACCTAGACAGAGAAAAATCGCTGAATATCCCTTCTATCAAGTTCCCTCCTAGAATTAGGACAGATAAAAGAGGAATAACCCTTTTGAAAGGCCTTAGGGCTTGCGGCTGTATCATTCTTAATGGGCGCTACAGTATGGACTCACCCGCAGCCCCCACCCATAAGTCATTTAAGAGTAACTCCATAATAGACTACACCTGTGCTTCGTATAACCTGGCTCAAAAAGTTGAGGATATGGAGGTATTTGACACTCCTTTCAGTGACCACAAAATCTTAAGGCTCACTTTATGCTTGAAGTTAGGGGCAACAGATTTGTGGTCTTTAAAAGGAATAAATATAAGTATTAATGGAAAAAACAGGAGAATGTCTTGGTCGACAGTTAAAATCGATTAAGCCATTGTTGGAGAGCATCACGGGAAATCTGGAGGTGTGGGGGAAAGATTCTTTAATACAATTTTCCAACTTAATAAAGTATATTACTTCGCATAAGCAGCCCGAGTGTAATATAACAAGAGTGGATAACGAACAGCTCCCTATTCTGAACTTGAATAGAGTAATAAATAAGCTAATACATCGACAATTGGAGTACAAGTCTAAGGAGATGAATAGGGAAATAACAAAATTAAAGAGAAGAAGATCGAGGCTGAAACTGACAATTCGAAAAAAAAGAGGACCAGAATTGGGTGGCACTGAGGGAAGCGGCCATAAAGAGAAACCCCAGATTATTCTGGGCTATTATAACAGAAGGGTGCGGAAATCGTAAATCCTTATCGGCCGCCCCGATAGCAGATGAAGATTGGAAATTGTATATTCAAGAACTTTACGCTGAAAATCAGGGTCCTGACATGGGGCGAAGGGAGATAGTATTAAATAGATGTGGAGAAAGGGGTAATACTGAGGCACCAACAGTGATAGAACTAGAAGAGATTATAACATCAATGCGTTCTTCAGGTGCCATGGGCCCCGACGAGATCCCAATGACCTTATTTAAAAGGAAGCCTTTGCTCGGGCAAAACTACTCCAACCAGTTTTTGGCCTCTGCTATGCACATGGTATCATCCCGGAATCATGGACGGGTAGTATAATAATTCCGATACATAAAAAGGGAGATAGCTCAATCCTGTCAAATAACAGACAAAGGCCCTCATTCCAACCGCGGCGGTCAATGACCGCCGGGTTGGTGGACCGCGGGAGCACCGCCGACAAGCCGGCGGTGCTCCAATGGGCATTCCGACCGCGGCGGTAAAGCCGCGGTCGGACCGGCAACACTGGCGGTCTCCCGCCAGTGTACCGCCGCCCATTGGAATCCTCCAAGGCGGCTCAGCTAGCTGCGCCGCCGAGGGGATTCCGACCCCCCCTACCGCCATCCAGTTCCCGGCGGTTCTCCCGCCGGGAACCGGATGGCGGTAGGGGGGGTCGCAGGGCCCCTGGGGGCCCCTGCAGTGCCCATGCCAATGGCATGGGCACTGCAGGGGCCCCCGTAAGAGGGCCCCTAAATGTATTTCACTGTCTGCTGCGCAGACAGTGAAATACGCGACGGGTGCAACTGCACCCGTCGCACAGCTTCCACTCCGCCGGCTCGATTCCGAGCCGGCTTCATCGTGGAAGCCTCTTTCCCGCTGGGCTGGCGGGCGGCCTGAAGGCGGCCGCCCGCCAGCCCAGCGGGAAAGTCAGAATTACCGCTGCGGTCTTTCGACCGCAGAACGGTATTCTGGCGGCTCCCGCCGGCCGCGCGGTGACCGCGGCGGGCGGGAGTCGGAATGACCCCCAAAGTGCCTTATTAGACACTACAGGAAAGATATTTGCGAAAAGTATCCTTCTACAACTGACTGACTGGGTGGAGGAAAATGGTATCTTACCAGTGGAACAGGCAGGCATTAAAAAAGACCATAATACCTTAGTCAATATCTTGATCATGCAAACCATTATTGATAAGTATGTCCAGACTAGGGGAGGTATATTGTATGCAGCATATATCGACTATTCCACAGCATTTGACAGAGTGGATAGGGGAGTACTGTGGAAAAAACTCCAAGATCTAGGGGTTTCACCTGGCCTCCTGCAGTTTGTGATTGCCCTACACTCATCAACCTGGTGTAAAATCTTAATGAGCGGAGAACAGGGTTTATCTTCAAAGGTATTAACAAAAAATGGCTTAAAATAAGGTTGCTTACTGGCCCCATTGCTTTTCTCCCTCTATATCCATGACCTACCAATAAGCCTCAGGAACTCCTACGGCGATGCCCCTGGGGGGGAGGCGGCCAATTGTGTGCCTAATGTATGCAGATGATATAGTAGTATATGACCTTACCCCAAAAGGCATAAACCATTGTTTGGCCGCCCTAAAAATCTATTCAGAGAAGCACTACCTGAAAATTAACACAGCTAACTCTCAGGTGGTCTGCTTCTCTGGGAAGATCCTTAGAAGAAAAAGCCTTGTTCCCTTGGATAATGGGTCAACATAAGCTGGAACAACAAGTATCATACCAGTTTTTAGGTAGGATCTTTTCGGCTTCAATAAAAGATTCTGATCACATCCGTCATAATGCCAATAAGGCTCTTTCACTAGCCCAAGGCATGTCGGCCTTTTATAAGGCAAATGGTAAACGCCATTTCTCCCACTTACTATCAGCCTACCAGGTCAAGATCCCAGCGACTCTTTTATATGCGATAGAGTGTATTGACATAACCAAATGTTTTTTTTGGACAAGACGAAAGGCCGCATTCTGAGACATATTGGTGGTCATTACAACCTCAGCGGTCTTTTAAGAAGACCGCCGAGGGACTGCCGTGAGGAAGACCGCCAGTAGTGGCGGTTTGCCACGTGGCGTATTATGACCGTTGGCTGCCCTCCGTCGTTTTTCCGAAGGACAGCCGCCAACAGCCATACTTGCGGGCGGCGGGGAAGTGGAGGTTGCTCCACCTCCACCGCCACGCCAACAGAACACTGCCAAGCTAATCATGTCCTGTGATTCTGCGCAGCGGTGTTCTGTTGGCGGTGTGGTGTTGGCGGAGCTGTCCCCATGGCTCCCGTCCCCTCCTTGAGGATCGACGGAACAGGTAAGTCGATCATCCGTTAGGGGAGGGGGTGGGGGGTGTTGTGTGTTGTGTGGGTGCATGGGGGTGCGTCTGTGTATGTAGGGGGGTGTGTGAGTGCGTGTATGCTTGTGGGGGTGATGCGTGTTTCGGAAATGTGTGCGTGTCTGTCTGTATGGATGTCTGTATGGATGTGTGCGTGAATGTGTGAATGTGGGTGTACGTGTCTGACTGTGTGTGTGGCTGTTGGCATGTATGTCGGTGTGTGTGCGTGTATGTATGTTGGTGGTACCTGCGTGCGTGTCGGGTGTGTGTAAGTAATTTTATGTTGGGGGTCGGGTGGGGAGGGGGGCCCTGCCACCTTTGGGGGGTGGCAGGGGTGGTGGGGGGTGTAGGGGAGGGAGTCAGGGTGGGGGTGGGGGTGGGGGAGACCCCTATCAGTGCCAGGGAAGGAATTCCCTGGCACTGATAGTGCTTACCGCCATGGATTTCATGGCGGTTCCTACCGCTGGAAATCCACGGCGGTAAGCCGGGTCACAATACCGGCGGCGGTATTGTCACTGCCACCGGGCTGGAGACCCAGGTCTCCAGCCCAGTGGTCGTCTCCGCCCTGGGGGGCGGAACGGGGAAGCGGTGGATGACCATGGCGGTAACCGCCATGGTCATGATACTAAAAAAAAGACCGCCAGCCTGTTGGCGGTCTTACCGCCGCTTTAACACCGTCTGCCAGGGTTGTAATGACCCCCATTGTTTCTTGTAATCACGCAGTCTCAGGGGCTGCAGTACGCCTTGAATTTGGCATTAGGAACACCTTTGTGCAAGGCCTTGTGGCAGTGATAAGAAGGGTGCACAACCTCATGCACAGTGAGGATTGTACATTGAGAAAACTAGCCCATAGTGAGATCTTTAACAATCTGAGGGAAAAATCAGGTTTTTTTTAGAAATTACATCAAAGCTATTCGACTCTTAGAGCTAGACTTGGAGCTTTGTCCTTCAATTCCCTATGTATCTTTAAAAAATTTCTGAAGGAAGCTTCATGGTCCAAAGGCTTTTCGAGGAACATGGAGGTGTGTTGCAAAAGAAGAGGTTTAGAGAAGTTAACTACCTTGGTAACTATGAAAATGGTGCAACCCTATTTGACCTGGAATTTAAACCATGGGGTGAGGCGATTGTGTATCTTGCTTAGACTAAATAAATTGGCATTGAAAGATCTCACCTCAAAGTGGGATGGCTCGACTAGCGCTTGTGATCTGTGTCAATCAGGGGTACAATCTCTTTCACATGTCCTGTTTGTTTGTCTGGCTCTTTCCGTTCCAAGGAAATCTTGGTTGAAACCCCTCTTTTTGCGGCTCAATATCAGATCCCACAGAGAGGCGTTGGACTTATGTTACACCCACCACAATGAAAGATTTTGTTACAGGATTTTTAAGTTCTTTCAATCTTTTTTGCAGATATTCTGAATTCTGTGTCTTAAATACTGAACTATTTTATTATGTATTTATATACTTTGCCCCTTTTAAGAAATATGTATCATACTATGTGGAACTTTTATGATTTTGTACCTGTATTCATGTGGATCTCTCAGGAGTTCCATAACATGATAATAATAAAATAAAAAAATAAAAAAGTACCTTTATTTTTCAGCACTGTGTGGTTCCTTTCATGTGAGATAAGTTACTGTATGACTGCTGATGTTTTGCAAGTGCTTTACACTCCTCCTAGATAAGTCTTGGCTGCTCACCACAGCAGCCACTAGAGAGCCCTGGCTTACTAGAAACTGTTTCACTAACTAATAGGTATAAGTTGCAAACACCATAGGTGGTCACCACACATCAGGTCAGAGTCCTACACTTGGGTTTTAACGTATGGTGTTTTGATGTGGCCCAGTGTTTCCTTATGAAAGATTCAGCCTTGCTACAGTGAAAAGGTCAGGGCATGTCAAATTTTAAACAAACATCCTCAGGTTTTTTAGATACCAAGCACCCTGTCATATGGGCATTTTGGTCCTATCATGGGGTGACTTACAAGTATTAAAAAGGAAGGTTTAGGCCCAGCAAATAGGTTTAGTTTTAAAACTGCACACATAGGCTGTAGAGGCAGGCCTGGAGACATGTTTTACAGAACTACTTTTGTTGGTGGTACAAAGAGAGTTGCAGCCCACTAGTCACATTTAATTTACAGGCCCCAGGTACATGTAGTACTGTATAAAAGACTTATAAGTACATTGAATGTGCCAATTAGATGTATGCCAATGTTATCATGTTTGGAGAGGAGAGCACAAACACTTTACCACTGGTTAGCAGAGGTAAAGTGGACAGAGCATTCAGGTTACTGAGCAATTAGGCTGGCAATCAAATGCATTCCTAATGCATGTTCCCACATCATTTACAGAAAGTGAGACTGTAGCCCCAGAGACACAGGGGGTCTGATTAGAAGCAAACCAGTAGATGTGAGTGGAATGACTACAAGACTTCTAAAATTACCGGCAGCCTTCACCACTGTATTTAGTTACTGCTGCATTAATTTTGGGAAATAATCAATGGTAAAATGTTTACTACTTGTCATTTTCAATTTTTATTCCAGTAGCATTTAGCATTTCTAGACAGTACTGGTAAACTTTTGCAATAATTGCCCCTATCATTTCTGTAATGCGTAAAAAATGTATTTAACACATATTTTTGGTTGTAATACATTTGTAGCAGGTTCTAAAAGTAGCATAGCAAAGATGGCAAGGGCCCTAGTGCACACATTAAAAATGACCCCCTTTGACTGCTGTTTGGGTAGTAAAATGCAGCAATTATAAGGGCTCAGTGGGTTCACTGGTCTCTGGCCCCCAGTGCAACTGCACCCTCTGCACCAATGGTAGCTTTGCTACTTGGTTCTAAATAGTTTCCATGACTGTCTTTCCATATTTAAAGTTTCAGACTCAGTATAACGATTTTTGGTATGCAAATATATGCTGTTTACCTTTTCAGCTCAGTGCTGAAAATAATCAGTTGTATAAACTTTTCTCGGGGTATGAGAATTCGTCCCCAGCAGGTGTTGTGGTTTCATGGTGTCTTCCAACAAGGCTATTGATGTTCATTATGGTGCATGTTACAAAGATCCGGGCTTGAACTCTGTTCCATTAGTTCATTTTGTGGCAGGGCTGACCAAAACCATAATATTCTAAGGTCAAGAAAATGTGTATCTTTGCATACTAGCACCCTCTGCTGTTATAGCATTGCACCCCTTTGTAATCCCTTGAGCCACATTACACCTGCAGCAGATGTAGCATATGCAAGGGGGGGCATTCCCAACGCAGGGAGGCTGCAAAAAATAGCGCAGTGAAATCCACAAGATTTCACTGCAACATTTTTTCCATCATTTTTAACGCCTGCTCAGGCAGGCATTACGGGACGGGTCTATAATAGCCTAAGGGCCTCCCTAGTGCTTTGCTGCTCTAGCGCCATAATTTATTACACTAATCCAGCACAGTGCCACAATAGCGTCATAAATTATGAAAATTGTGGAAACCAGCGCCATGCTGTGCTGTATTGCAAATACGGTGCAACCATGGTGTTGTTAGGTGGGACAGTGGTGGCCCAAGAAAAGTGGCTCCTTGGAACCGATGCACCACTTTCTTGAAGATCTGGTCCTAAGACTGTTAATAGGTGACGTTATCTTATTTTCGCATATGTTATCGAGCGCTGCAGCACCTCAATGTTCAGCTGCTGAACTTGGACGGCCGGTTCCCAAAAAGGCATTAAATGCCAGAGTTCGTTCAACATGCTATTGTGCCACAGACCCCTCCACTCCCTCCCCCGGTCCCCCCTAACACTAACGCATTTACTGATCTCCGAGCAGACTGTACTGAGCGGGCAGCGCCCACAATGTCCAACCTTGTGGGGTCAAAGGTCAGTTCCCAGTGCACAATGCGGATCCGTTCGGTTTTGTTTGGGTCCCCCGGGCATCTGTAGTGCCCGTGTCTCCCCGGATGTCCGACGACACAGAGGCGAGCTTCATGTGCGAACAAATGGCCCCATTCTGGGCCAGTGGAAGGGACAGGGGAGGGCCAGCATGGGGTCTGACATCATTCTGAAAATGTCTCAGCTGGCAGGGGGGCAAATGCTAATCAAGCAGCGTATCACGCCATCAGCAGTCAGCAGTCACTGGGCTGCCCTGCACAAGAGCCTATTCCTTGTGTCTCAGCAGTGAGTCACATATTCGATCAATGGGCAGCTTCTGAGAGATGTTCTGTAATTCCAGAGCTGAGCTTATCACCCTGCTCTATGCTAGCCTGCTGCAGGACTCACGGTCACTAGGTGCAACTTTGCTTCCTTGCACGACACCTATTAAAAACCCATATATTTAGAACCTGGTGCAATAAAGTCAAAATCCTTAATATTGTACTTCTGAATTCTTCGACACTGATTTAATTTACTAGACTCGGAGATATATTTTATAGACAAGGAGCAAATGTTTTCAGAAGTATGGATTTTATTTGTGCAATTAGAGCCAGGTCGGAGGAAATGAAAAAGTCACACCGTGTTTAGGGAAAGTCGTATATCAAGAAGCCACTCCTCCGGAGTTATTGCATCCTCTATTGGGATAACGGTGGAAGAGGAAATTCCAGCTGTGCATTGTCTTCCAGGTTGAGATCTTCTCCAGAAGTCAATGTATTCACCATTGCCACCCAATTCTAGATTGTACCCTTTATATTTATATCTGGCATAGCGGGCTCTCTTCGACTACTTTGTTAAGACTCGTGGCTTTTGAAATAAAAAGGCTTGTGCTCTGTAACAGAGTATGTGATTTAATAAATCTATGAACTCGTGAAAGGCAGTCGTTTTTTGAGGATTCTGCACTCAATCAAGTTATGATTAGCCCCTTCATAAAAGTATGCCTGCCACTAAAGCTCATTACTGTGATTGCCGCTTTCTTTTACCATCCCTACTTCATGAAGGTTCGGCCACATCTCCCAGCAGGCGCCATGTTCCGAACCCTTAAGCCTTTACCAAAACCATTCCCTACTACACAGACTATCTTTCACTTGTAAGGTCGTCCATTCCAGTCTGTGCATCTTCAACACGGCTGATGCATCTCCAAGAGGGAGACAAGTCCAAGGGAGGAAGAATTGGAGTTAAGGACTGCGAGCATTGTTGGCCCCTACCACTCTATGTCCCAGTGCTAACATAGTTAAAGATGTACAAGAGCAGCGGTAGGTCTGTCTACTAAAGAGGCCAAACCTGGGAGCACTGTACTTGGCAGCCCAGACTGCAGCACAATAACCCACTTGTATGGCCATCTTCAAAAGGACAGTCCCTGGTCCAACAGAAAAAAGGTCCACAATCATATGAAGACATGTATACACTAAATAGGGGGGACAGGACAGACACCCGTTTTTGTACAAGTCTCGCATCTGCCAAACACCTAAAATAATTTTTTAGATTTTATAGTTGCAAATGGAATTTACCAATCATTCACAATTGTTAGTTGCCACGGTGTGCTGTACAGCACCTGAAACCTGAATGGAAGCATCCTGTACTTATGTAGGCTACATCTGTAGGCATGAGCTGATGGGCAAGGCTGCAGTTGGTGGCAATAGGCTTTTTCACAGTTCGGAGGGGTTCATAGACTATCCCCACAGGTTGGTTGGCCGAGGGATATGAAACCAAATCTTTGCCATGTAACATTATTTGTAGTTAGTTATTGACCTTTTATCATCTAAATTGGTGCAGACATTTCTTGCTCCTTGCGTGAATGTCAGGTTCATCATTAGGAGCACACATACACCTTTAGCTTTTTCACATACCAATATTCTTTATCTGACAAAGAGTTTAGATAGCCTTATTATATTTGAGGAGTTTAGCTTGGTTTTGTGTGCAATAATGAGTCCTTGTGTATTGGCTTGAAGCTGTTATGCATCGAGTTGCCTATAGTGAACAGACTGTCATATTGGCCAATATTGGGCTTGTTCCTCAATAAAGCAAAAAAAAGGGTTTATGTGTAAATTATACAGTCAAGGCAACAGCAGGGATTTCCGGGGTACTCTGGATCAAAGTCCAATTGGTGTAGATATATGAGAGCATAATCTTCTCAACCAGTACAGAGCAACCCCTTGATACTGCTCAGCAACTCCAAGTTATCGTCCAAGGGAAGTGGTGCACCATGTCGAAAGCCGCAGATAGATAAAAATCAAATAAAATCACCACAAATGTATCCAGTCCACCATATTATAATTTCCATAGGCTATAATGAAATCATAACACAATTGACAGGATAATCTTTACGTTTGTGACAGAGTAACCCCCTCCGTCAAACACTAAATCAAGCCCATAATCTGTTCTGCATACAACTGTGTCTTGTTTGTACAACTGCCTCTTGTGCAGGAAGTATCTTAGCTAACCTACCCTGGGACCCGAAAAATGTGGCATTAGGAGTTCTGCCTAAGATTCCTTGTAAAGGCCAACATGCATGACCCAACATCCCGTTCATCAGTTGCCTGGATGTTGTCCATATATTAGTGACCATGGTGATAAACAATCGGCAATTTTATCACAATCCTCCTGAGTAGTATGGGTGTCTATGACACATGTCCTACAAGTTAGCATGATCTGCAAAATTTTTAAGAGCTACTTAGATTTAGTAATCAGTGCTTTCAGATCTTACTGCGACTTTCCAACAGATCGCTAGTTGCTCTTTATGCACAAGCTTGTAAATATCTAGCTATGTCTTATGCCATCTAGGTTCACACTCGTAGCTTTTCTGTTCCAAGGCCCTCAATCCGTGCATAAACAGCAAATTATTAAGAGTCCCGGTTTTCAGTGTGATTGGTAATGGCTCATGAGAGGTGCTGCTTAATTGCTTGAGTTATCTAATGAAGTTAGACAAGTCTTCCCTTGACATGGGGTGTTAATTTTACATAATAATGCTTCATTTTCTCCCAAGTAACCCCTTTATTTCTGTCTCGTTAAAAACACAGTGTTTCAACCACTGGACTAAGTGCTTTGATGTTCCCAGCAGTAAAATTACTAACTAGATTATCTGCCAGCACAATGCATGTTCATTTTATGGTCTGGCAGTGCAGCTGTCACCAGACAATTATGTGAGGAACAATACAGAGGGGCTTTAGCTTCGCCCACATGAGCTGGGAGTACATGTTTTAATTGGTCAGAAGTTGAGTGCATTCACAAAAAAGTGCTAGCTCTCCATGGAGCTTAGATCATTTTGTTTATTTATCCAGCTGCCTGAGCTTGAACCTTTATGAGTGCACAGAACATTGTAAAGCTATTAAAGTGTTTCAGATAACTAGAAAATGTATGGTGTTTTTCTCTAGCAGCAGCACAGATGTAAGCTGGCCAGTTATTAACCTACATGGATGCTTAGGTCTGGCTTTTAAAGTTCAACTGTGACCTTAACCAAGATTATTCCATACTGCTTTTCTTCCACATAACTACATATCCATGCCTGTGCTATACTTGTAATGTTTCACATCACCACCCAGCATGCCTTTAAAAGGCAGACCTATTGGCATTGCCAATGCTTGTTCGCATATGGATGTCTTAGCCTTTTGCTTGAATTTAAGTGATACCAGATTATTTAGTGGAAGTTTCCATGGGAGTGGGAAGCGGTTAGTGGGTGATGAATCCATATGTATATTCAATTTCCTATGATTTGAGATGTCTGGAAAAAACCTGATTGGAATTTTTAGGAGACTCAGCGGTGAGCTCAAAAGAAGTTTAAAACATATCCGGGAGAGCGATAAACAGTGAACACAGTATTGTTTGACGACAGATGTTACAAGGGTAGAACTATGGTGATAAGAATTGTTTAAGCTGTCTCTGCAGAAAAAAAACATTCAATTCTTCTGTGCTAGTCCACATCCGTTATGTCAACCCAACTGAGTAGTATGTTTTAAACTCTATAAACCAAGGCCCATATTTATACTTCTTTAGCGCTGCATTTGCGCCGCTTTTTGGCGCAAAAACGGCGCAAAATGCACAATACAATTGTATTTTGTATTTTTGCGCTGTTTTTGCGTAAAAAAGCAGCGCAAATGCAGCGCAAATGCGGTGCAAATGCGGCGCTAAAGAAGTATAAATATGTAGTTTTGCGTCGTTTTTGCATCAAAAAGCATCGCAAATGCGGCGCTAAAGAAGTATAAATATGGGCCCAAGTATCTATAGATTCTTATTAAACTCTTGTGGCATGGACTATGAGAAATGTGAAATTCATGTTTTCATCAACCAGGCTGTCATGGCTGTTGCGTATATGCAAGTTGGCCCAACATATGCTGATCAAATGACAACAAATGTCTTCTAGTACAGAACACAGATGGTGTATAATTGTGAATTGTGATAACACTATGCTGTGTAGCACAACATATCTGACCTTGAATAGGTTTTATTTAACAAGAAACAAGTGCTTGTTGCTTTCAAAGTGGCTCTGGGCCCACCAGTTCTAGGTTAGCTGTGCATCACTCTTGGATGCTTACACAAAAGCACAGACCTGCATGAAACACACACTCACACACACACACTTGTAATGCCAGTCGTGCTTCCATCATCAGTCTAACAAGGTATTTTATGTACTGTAGGGGAAGTCCCACGTAGAAAGTAAGTGTGCTTGTGCCCCTTAACACCTGCACAGGTTTCTAGTGAGGATTCTAGCTGGTGGTGGAGGTGTCACCAGAGCTGCTGGAATCAGAGCTATTGTATGGCCAAGGAGAGTGGTCTACTGAAGTGGGGGTTTTGCTTTGGTAAGGCTGCAACATATCAACCAACGTGGGGCATCCTCAAAAACAACAACGTGAAAGTATGGCTTGTGAGACTGCTGCTTGCGGCATTAAAAGAAAGAGATTACATGGTGAAGCAATTACTGCTTCTTCCATATGCAAGTGAAGAAGACTTGAATTATCTCCTCATCTTTTCAAACCCTAGTGCCAATGATAAAAGTAAATAAAAAAAAAAAAAACACAAGATGACCTTCAATGCACGATGTGCACCGCAATTAAACCAAGACTATGAGAAATTGCTATTTTGTCAACCTTGCTAAAACCTGGAGGAGGCATTTGACTAATTTTAGGTGAATTTAGTCCATGTATAAGACTGCATTGAGGCTGCCCCAGAGAAGGAGACGAGTGCATATATGATTAAGGGGCGTAGGTCTTCGAAACTCTGTAACAAGATCTGAAAGAATCCTGTATCACACAGCAAGCCATGATGATGTAAGGCACTTGATTGAACTTTCACCGTCTGCGCAGTCCATGTAGAAGCATCATGATCCGTAGCTTGTGCTCACCTGAGTATACCAGGCAGATAAAGAATCAAGCTTCTCCATACTTAAACGGTGTTTGTGTCTTCCTCTTCAGAGAAGGTAAGGTTGGTGTGAGGCTCCACATGCAACACCTACACTACACAAAACATTTATGTGATGCTAAGAGCATCTTGTATTCAGTGAGTATAAGTTCTTCATGGATCAGTCATCCTTGCTAAGCAATTATAATGCTCAGTTTCTGTAGCTATGATCTTGTTGCCAAGAGATGAAAATTCATCACACTTTCAATGAGAATTGTCAAGGATCTTGTTGTCAGAGACATATTTAGGATAAACCTTGAGGACCAAGGATTTAGACTTTGATTTGTACTTTAGTTTTGAAGCTGTCCCTTCAAGGATTACAAATTCTAGACACTAGAGTCACCCTTTCTAGGATTATAAAGTATTGCACCTATTCAGGGAAAGAACTATTAAATTATCTATATTTGTCAGGCTTTGTTTATATCACTTAAATCACATAAGGTAATACGCTGATGAAGTGTGTGTTGAGAATCATTCTGATCACAGACTCGATTCCTATCTCACTGAGGGTAGGTATGGATACAAGAACATGTATTACAACTCAGGTTATCCTGTGCATTAGGTACAGCATTAATATATATCTTGCAGCACTATATAGTTATCAGCAACCTCAAAAGCAACCATGTAAAAGTATGGCTTGTGAGACTGCTGCTTGCGGCATTAAAAGAAAGAGATCACATGGTGAAGCAATTACTGTTTCTTCCATATGCAAGTGAAGAAGACTTGAAGTATCTCCTCATCTTGTCAAACCCTAGTGCCAATGATAAAAGTAAATAAAAATAAAATAAAAAAAAGATTACCTTCAATGCACGATGTGCACCGCAATTAAACCAAGACTATGAGAAATTGCTATTTTGTCAACCTCGCTAAAACCTGGAGGAGGCATTTGACTAATTTTAGGTGAATTTACTCAATGTATAAGACTGCACTGAGGCTGCCCCAGAGAAGGAGAACAGTGCATATATGATTAAGGGGCGTAGGTCTTCGAAACTCTGTAACAAGATCTAAAGGAATCCTGTATCACACAGCAAGCCATGATGATGTAAGGCACTTGTTTGAACTTTCACCGCCTGTGCAGTCCATGTAGAAGCATCATGATACGTGGCCTGTGCTCACCCGTGTATACCAGGCAGATAAAGAATCAAGCTTCTCCATACTTAAACGGTGTTTGCGTCTTCCTCTTCAGAGAAGGTAAGGTTGGTGTGAGGCTTCACAGCTGCAACATCTACACTACACAAAACATTTATGTGATACTAAGAGAATCTTGTATTCAGTGAGTATAACTTCTTCATGGATCAGTTATCCTTGCTAAGCAATTATACTGCTTAGTTTCTGTAGCCATGATCTTGTTGCCAAGAGATGAAAATTCATCACACTTTCATTGAGAATTGTCAAGGATCTTGTTCTCAGAGACATATTTAGGATAAACATTGAGGACCAAGGATTTAGACTTTGATTTGTATTTTAGTTTTGAAGTTGTCCCTTCAAGGATTACAAATTCTATACACTAGAATCATCCTTTCTAGGATTATAAAGTATTGCACCTATTCATGGAAGGAACAATTAAATTATCTATATTTGTCAGGCTTTGTTTATATCACTTAACTCACAAAAGGAAATACACTGATGAAGTGTGTGTTGACAATCATTCTGATCACAGACTCGATTCGTATCACACTGAGGGTAGTTATGGATACAAGAACATGTATTACAACTCAGGTTATCCTGTGCATTACTTGCAGCACTACACAGTTATCAGCAACCACAGACAGTAGTTTATACAGAGAGTGTGTTAAATTGTATCAGATATTATAGTAGAAATAGTTAACAGTGATATGATTGACTAACCACTGGAATAATTATTTCTTGTTGCAGATATCAATTTCTTTCAGTGCAGGATAAGCATGGAAGTAACAAAGGGCAAATCATTTCCCACCCCAACTTATGTTCAGGAGCTTTTCAATGGTTTGCAACTGCTTTTAGCTAGAAAGCCATTGAGACATACTTGGATAGTAATCTCAATTGATAAGGGATACCCACAATATGCCCGTTCCAAATTATGATCCATGATACATGTCTAAAGTCATTTTAAGAGTTGATAAATTTTACTGACTTCTAAAATGGATTTAGTAATTAGAAAAAACAACAGTCTCAAACCAATAAATGTAGTGAATTGCATGGTTTGCGACTGCAACTTGTCGCCCCATGATGTTCATCAACAGGAGTCTATTGATATACCAACAAGCCGAGGAGAATGTAATTGACAAATGAAGATGAGTCAGAGTAAAGCAACGCTTTGCTTTAACCAATACAGATAATTATATAATGAGGGATCCATATTTTGAACTATTAAAGATTTTAAGTTTGTCTGGTGTCTGATAGTCACAGACAAGCTATCATTTAGGAATGGATTCTTTTGTAAGCATCAAGTTGAACCAAGTCAACTTTTCGTTTTTACACAATGATCGTTTATATATGTTTTATTTGGAAACACAACTGAGTAGTTTTTAGAACATAATTTGTGCAAATTTATAATTCTCAAGAAGCCATTGGGGTAATTTGTTTTCCCCGTTTGTGTGCCTGCAACTCTTTCACATGAAACTATCACTATGGCCATCAGATGTCTCTGGGTGATCCTTGTTTTGGTGCCACTTTGAAAACATTTAACTTATTTCTCATTGTAACACAAGTTTTCCAAAGACACACGCATTCTGGTTTCTTCACCCAAACATTCTGAAATTCCAATGTTATTTTCTCAGACTATCCTTACTGTTAGCCACAGTATTGAGAAAAATGTAGCTGTTACATCTATATATATATAGTGCAGTGTTTACTCCTCAACATTCTTAATGTGACTCTCTTAGCACTTCTAATTCTATTTTCAGCAAAATGAATATACCATTAGCCACAGTAATAGACATACGTATGAAAACTCTTCCATCCTCATAACAACAAAACCCTTTTGAGAGGAGGACCTGGAGCAGCTGGTTTAGGTTCCAGGAACGTTTTGGACCCAGGATCTGGAAAGTGTATATAAATAGTACAGTGGGCAAGATATGTTACTAACAATAGCCGAATAGTACATTTACATCATCATATTGGGGAAAAAAAACTTCTGAAAAGTTTCACTTGTTCAAGGTGTGGTATGAACCTCCTATGGGTCTTTATTGATGGCACATAATTTGATAGAACTGTTAGGCAACATCATATAATCGATCGGGCGAACTCTGTGGTAACTCTAACGTATCTATAGTCAAGAAAAAACTCCCTAAACCTTTCTGGAAGGAAGATAATTTGTATTAGAGCCTGAAGAAGGTAATTGTAACTCATTTTCACCACCGAAGCTGTGATGTAACAGCAATGGAAGAACAAATACCTACCTCTGTGCTGGATCGATAAGGACTTGATTTGGGGGATGGAGTGTCTGAGGTTGTTTGAGTGTGGTTGAATGGTATGTATGGGAAGTGATTTATTAGAGGGGGTTTGTGATGATTAAGTATTGCTTTTATTCTGTTTTAATCTGTTTTATAACGTAGTTAGATTAATATGAAAGATTTGATACTAGTATGTGACCCTGAATTCTATAAGATGAAGGTATCAGTCGCGATCGCATGGTCCACTTTGTATGAAAATTTGGTAAAACTACTATAAAATTAAGGAAAATTGAATAAATACATATAGAATTAGATGGGGTCAGTGACTTTTGTCTGATTCATTCAAAGTGGGAAGAAATACAGGTGAAGTGGGAATATATTTGCCACTAGTTGTTATGTTTTCTCTACTGTTGCCCGAACATAAATAAGTGTAAGGGGTCAGGAGTTCCTTGTATTTTTTAAATTTTTGCTTACATCAATTTTTCAAAAATATCCTATGTCTGTGATAAATGAGAACTTTCCAGATCACTCTGTCATGTGTGCTACTTAATGTCCACTTGACCAGATTTTACGTTATCATGCTTGTGATGTCACTAGAGTGATCTCTTGCACAAATGCATTTTGTGATGAAGAACAAGACTTTGTTACTACAATAAGATGTACTTTGTAATTGTAACTGTGTTTATATAGCACTTGCTACTATTGACGAGCATTGAAGCGCTTTTTGGCAAGTAGCACGCTACTTCTGAACTCAAAAGGATTAGTGGTGGATTAGTATAGGGAAATATGAGTTAATTTGAGCATTGCACATCTGAGCCTGTTAGTTGGCTTGAATGGAATAATGGACAGATTAAGAGGGGAGAGTCTAGAAAGTGTTAGTTGGGAGAGCATAGTAGTAAGATGAGGTTTGGGATGAATAAAAGGAGAGATGGAGGAGGGAACAGTCTGTAGAAAGAGATTAGGGAGATCATAATAGTAAAATTAGGTTTGGGATAAGTCAAAGGAGGGATTCATGAGGGAAGAATTTAGAAGGGTTGTTTGGGGATCATAGTAGTAAACTGTGGTTTGGACTGAGCCAGAAGGGATAAAGAGGGGGAAAGGTCAGGAACGATTAGTTTGGAGATAACAGTAGTAGAATTAGGTTTGGGATGAGTCAGAGAGGGGAGATAGAGGACAGATTGAGAGATGTTGAGGGTGAAGCAGAGTAGTGCATTGGAGAGAATGATTTTTTTCACTTGTACAGTAAAATTAGACTAATACATATATAGAAACATGACTACATAGAAAGGGAATGATGACGATGAAAGCAATTTATAGCATGCACAGCTACTCCATGGAGTGTCCCGGCAAAAAAAATATAGGTCGGAAGGTGAACAACAGAAGTTAGTCCTGCACAAAGCTAAATTTTAAACTTTTTCTTGAACATTGCACCATCACTCACTGCACACAAATCAAGAGGTAGCTGATTGCATGCTACTGAGCCCAAATAAGTGAAAGACCTTCTACCTGCTCTTGCACGCTGAATTCTGGTGATCGCTGCCAAAAGCTTGTAAGCAGATCTCAACTTTCCGGGAGTATTGTGAAATCCAAATCTGATTCTGAGATAAGATGGCCCAGTTTGATACAGGGCACCATGAACCAGAACAAGAGCCTTAAATCTAACTCTCTTCCCGTGGGCAGCCAATGTATGGTTTGTAAATAGGGCAGGATCTATAGTCTAGCTGGCACATTTAACAAAAGACAGGCTGCTGCCTTTTGGACCACTTGGACTATCCAACAGATGTTCCATTAGTCCAAGTTATAAGGCATTACCATAATCTAATCTGGAGGTATTCAAAGCCTGAATAACCCATTTTTTTGCTGGAAAGGACAGAAAATGAAGACATTTTTTGGGGGACCGCATGATGTCACAACAGGTGCCTATTAAGGCTTTAACTTGAAGCTTAAAGGCCAAGCTGTTATCAAATATAGGACCTTATTATGAGGCGGGGAGTCCAAAGACTGCCAACCTACCGCCGTCCCCACCAGGATCAGTGATCTCGACAGGCTGATGGCGGTCCTGGTTGTGATCAGCCAGGGGGGCGCTGATTTCAGCGCTGCCGTGGTAATTACAACCTTGTTCTCTGCCAGTATTTTCATGGCGGTCTGACTGCCATGAAAAGCCTGGTAGAGAACAAGTACAGGGAGCAAATGGGGGCCACGGCACTGCCCATGCCATGGCATGGGCAGTGTAGGTGGTCCTCCTGCCCAGCAACCTTGAAATGTGCACTGTTTGCTGTGCAGACAGTGTGCATTTCAAGGGTGCTGGTGCACCCTGCGTGCGGCAGCATTTCTGCCGGCTCCATTATGAGCCGAGGACAATGCTGTCACACCTTTAAACTCGGCTGTTTGGCAGGAACCTTGTTTCCCACCCGTCAGCCCACTGGGAAAGCTGTAATAGGGCCTGTGAGGAGACTGCCACCTCAACGGCGGTCTCTTCACCAATGGTCTAGGAGTCAGGTTTTCAGGCTGCCAAACTCATAATCAGGCCCTTAATCCCAGGATTTCTGACTATGCCACTCTGGGGTCCTGGGGTGAGGCATCGTTGGGCCACAACCACTGCCAGAAATATGGTGGGATGTTACTAAACAAGAGAATTTCAGTTTTTTTCTTAATTATATTTAGGTTGATAGGTTGCTAACCAGTAAAAGACTGCTTTTAAACAGGATTTAATCAGTGTGTCAAAATAGGATTTATTCAGTGTGCCAATCAACTCCTCTCACTTGCTCCACGACAATAGCACTTGTATATCATCTGTGTAAGAGATCAAATTTGCCTCTCAGGTCTTCTGCTAGCTGGGCCAGAGGGGTAAGGTAAATGTAAAAATGGTAGGACTTAGGGCAGAACCCTGGGAAAATCCCACAAACAATTTATGTGGATTGGCGGAACAGGGGGATCCATACATGTTGACTCCTATTTGCCAGAAAATATGGTAGCCAGTCCAATGCCTGCCCTGTTACCTCAATGGCCTCGAAATTATCCAGCAATATATGAATATAGGAATATATGTATAAGGAAGATAATCTATTGATATTTAAAGTTGCATTCTATAAATTCAGACTTTCAGTTGTGCAGTATTTGGAGGAAATTATGTTATCTTTTCCTCAATTTCAATATTGAAGTGCTTGTAGATAAATAGTTGTGATACTATATACCTATTGTGATTGATATATAAAACAGAGACCCATATTCATCTAATCAAACAACTTATATAAAAAACTATGCAATGACCTAAGAACGTGTTAAACATAGAATGATATACAGGGAGTGCAGAATTATTAGGCAAGTTGTATTTTTGAGGATTAATTTTATTATGGAACAACAACCATGTTCTCAATGAACCCAAAAAACTCATTAATATCAAAGCTGAATATTTTTGGAAGTAGTTTTTAGTTTGTTTTTAGTTTTAGCTATGTTAGGGGGATATCTGTGTGTGCAGGTGACTATTACTGTGCATAATTATTAGGCAACTTAACAAAAAAAAATATATACCCATTTCAATTATTTATTATTACCAGTGAAACCAATATAACATCTCAACATTCACAAATATACATTTCTGACATTCAAAAACAAAACAAAAACAAATCAGTGACCAATATAGCCACCTTTCTTTGCAAGGACACTCAAAAGCCTGCCATCCATGGATTCTGTCAGTGTTTTGATCTGTTCACCATCAACATTGTGTGCAGAAGCAACCACAGCCTCCCAGACACTGTTCAGAGAGGTGTACTGTTTTCCCTCATTGTAAATCTCACATTTGATGATGGACCACAGGTTCTCAATGGGGTTCAGATCAGGTGAACAAGGAGGCCATGTCATTAGATTTCCTTCTTTTATACCCTTTCTTGCCAGCCACGCTGTGGAGTACTTGGACGCGTGTGATGGAGCATTGTCCTGCATGAAAACCATGTTTTTCTTGAAGGATGCAGACTTCTTCCTGTACCACTGCTTGAAGAAGGTGTCTTCCAGGAACTGGCAGTAGGACTGGGAGTTGAGCTTGACTCCATCCTCAACCCGAAAAGGCCCCACAAGCTCATCTTTGATGATACCAGCCCAAACCAGTACTCCACCTCCACCTTGCTGGCGTCTGAGTCGGACTGGAGCTCTCTGCCCTTTACCAATCCAGCCACGGGCCCATCCATCTGGCCCATCAAGACTCACTCTCATTTCATCAGTCCATAAAACCTTAGAAAAATCAGTCTTGAGATATTTCTTGGCCCAGTCTTGACGTTTCAGCTTGTGTGTCTTGTTCAGTGGTGGTCGTCTTTCAGCCTTTCTTACCTTGGCCATGTCTCTGATTATTGCACACCTTGTGCTTTTGGGCACTCCAGTGATGTTGCAGCTCTGAAATATGGCCAATCTGGTGGCAAGTGGCATTGTGGCAGCTGCACGCTTGACTTTTCTCAGTTCATGGGCAGTTATTTTGCGCCTTGGTTTTTCCACACGCTTCTTGCGACCCTGTTGACTATTTTGAATGAAACGCTTGATTGTTCGATGATCACGCTTCAGAAGCTTTGCAATTTTAAGAGTGCTGCATCCCTCTGCAAGATATCTCACTATTTTTGACTTTTCTGAGCCTGTCAAGTCCTTCTTTTGACCCATTTTGCCAAAGGAAAGGAAGTTGCCTAATAATTATGCACACCTGATATAGGGTGTTGATGTCATTAGACCACACCCCTTCTCGTTACAGAGATGCACATCACCTAATATGCTTAATTGGTAGTAGGCTTTCGAGCCTATACAGCTTGGAGTAAGACAACATGCATAAAGAGGATGATGTGGTCAAAATACTAATTTGCCTAATAATTCTGCACTCCCTGTATATATTTGTAACCGTAAGTAATATATACATTTGTTAAACAGGCCTTAGGAGTATCTATATATTTTAAAAACCACGGCCCGTATTTATACTTTTTTTAGCGCCGCATTTGCGCCGCTTTTTGACGCAAAACGGCGCAAACCTACAAAATACAATGGCATTTTGCAAGTTTGCGCCGTTTTTGCGCAAAAAAAGTATAAATACGGGCCCACATTTGTTAAACAGGCCTCAAGGATATCTATATATTTTAAAAAACATAGTTATTATACATACTTGTACAAAGAAATTCACATATCTAGATATAAGCATATCATTAAATTATAAATGTTTATATACACAGGGATATGCTGTACATTAGTGTTTGAGTAAGGCGGCTATGTAGGAGAGAGACAACTTTTAAGTAGTCTTCTGAAGATTAGATAGTTATAAATGCTGTTTATTTTCAACCTTGAAAACGTCCCAGGCCTGCAAGCACTCAAGGTGTGAAACATATGTTGGCTGAACCTTTAATCAAACCATCATGAAGCGTAATGGGGAAGAGGGTCTTAATACAAGTTGTAGAGTCATCACACCTCAGCGAAATACTTGAGGGATGTAATTTATTTAATTTTGTGTTTAGCTGTAATTGTGGTTTTCTATGTAATCAATGTATATTGATATGATTATCAAACAAGTTGGATTACTACATAATCTTTGTTAAAAACCAGCATTAACATTTTATATACAATATTGAAAACTGCTTATGATTTTGAACAAACTAATTATTCAGTATAATAAAATGTAATTTTAAGTGTCGGTGCATCCTACCAACTTCCCTGAGGAGAAAAAAACCCTAAAAATGATTGTTTTCTTTGTATATTGCCAATAAGAGATAGTTGAATATGACAAAAAGTATGACTGGGTGCACTTTTCAGATTTAAAATAGTTAATTGTGCATTCCAAAGAAAACACTTCCTGGAAGGTAGAATTATAACGCCAATATATCAGATGAAAGGGTAATACTTCTCTAAATGGAGATACTGCACACTCTATGTATACTTAAATGAGTGGATCACAATAGGTCATTACATAACTGCGTTGAGAAGCCAGACCTAGGATGTCGCTGCAACATTTGAGCATCTGGTATCCCTATCTATAAATCATCACAATTAACATTGCTTCTTATGGAACTTCTCCGATACTCTCTATAGTTCAGTTGGTGACCGCCAGAGGTCCTTAAATTACATAACTCTTACGAAAAAACGTTCAGCCTAAATTAAGAATATATGAAAGCATGGAAGACGTGTTGTTGAGGTCACCATTTGTTATTGTTACCTGGATGAAAGCGTTACCGATTTATAGTGGAAATCTGCGTGCAGTGAACCCAATCCACCACTTGATGGCACTGCCATTTCACGTTAGGGAACATATTACTTATGAATAAAATGTCAAATGCCTTTAGCGACGGTATGGGAATTACATTGAAAGGTGTGACTACGTTTTATCAGAAAGCAAATATTATCTAATCTTAAATCTGCGAAAAGGATTGTTGTTTTCCAATTGTTTTAAATCTCAGTACCGATGAAGCTATATGAAATGACAATCTTTTGGGCGATCATGCATAGTGTTACATTTGCATGACTAACACAACGGTGATATAGACGCTGCACTGCTACGGTTCTTAAAATTGATAATATTCGTGATGCTGTCATAGATATTGATTCACTAAATTGAAAGCGGAATCGGAAGGTATATTGCGCATGCTCTCACTGTGATGGATTCACGTGTTTGTCCCACTGGTTCTTCCGTAGATCCTCAACATTCTCTTCTGTGCTCCTGGCAAACTGAGAGAATGACAATGTGAGGGTTGAGAGGAAGACGACAGGGCTGCCTGTGCCAAGGCTATTTCTGTCTTCCTTCTACTGATGCCATGATCCCGAGTACCAGAGTTAGAAGGGCAATGCCATGGGTATACAAGCCTATTTACTCCTATTTGGCATCTTTGGCTACTATTTATAGTTATGGTAATGCATCGTTATGACCGTGATCTGAGAGCATTAGCCATTGGTGATGACGCTAATGAGCAGAAATTACTTTTATTGAGCTCCTCATCTTCTGGGTCAGAACTAAAGGTAACATGGACTAATAATAACATTAACAGCTACCAATGCCCAATAGCTGATAGACCCTCAGCCTTGTCCCTTCAATACCTCCCAACAAGGAAACCTAATCGTGTTCACTGCCAGTCAGCTTCATGTCACATACCCGGGAATGTAGGCAAACAACAGCACTTTGCGCCTACATTCTACACATTGTGATTGCACGAGACAAACCCAACTTTCCATACAGGATGCTTATCATGCCAGGACACGTAATGAGGTGGCAGACAATCAGTGGTGAGTCCCACTCAGCAACGGGCAATCGGACTGTTAGCATCTGTCTTTCAAATCTTACCCAACCAAGACAAATACATGCACTTACATCTGACTGGATGAAGCAATCCTAGCAGTCCACATATTTCATGGTGAACCAAAAGAGCTGTCAGACATGCACACTTGCTGTAGTGAGTGGACAGTAAAGTTCATTTTATGAGGTCTGTCGACATCTTGGCACCCTGTCAAGTTAATGCACATATGCATGTGTGTATGTATGTATCTAGATAGATAGATAGATAGATAGATAGATAGATAGATAGATAGATAGATAATGTATGTAAGTACTGTGATTAATATAGCACACACCAGCAGTAAAACAGTGGAGACTTGTACATAGTTAAGGAGGGACTATTCTGAAAGTGAGTGTAGAGGAGAAAGAGTTTTCTTCTAACTAGGGGCCAGGTGGATCTTGGGGTCCTTTAAAAATGTTGATGACGTTCTTGAAGAAATTCACTGTCTGCTCGGTTAATTTATTTTTGTGGTCTTATTAAATCATTAATACAATCAAGTTCTTCTTAATTTTAGCCAAAGCCAACACATGTAGAACCATACAGTTTTTAAAGCTATAGTATTGTATAGTTTCAATAAGAATTCGTGTTGTCGATTATAGTCGATGCTCCCACAAACACAAAAGGTTCTTCTCTCCAATCCATTATTTTCCTTAGTTACATTCATCAACCCACTCATGATAGCTGCATGGGTGATCAGACCTTCAAATGTGTTTTAAATATATTTACTTTTACGTCACTGGGGCATTCTACGTCTAGTTACACCCTCAGAATAGCACTCTCATGTAATTTATTTTCAGTTACAAAAGTATAATTAAATATAATTTAGCCTAGTTACTGGGCCTTTGACCTCTCAGTCCTCTAGGTCCGATAATATTTTCATGACATGTGTTAGAAACAGAGGTCGACCATAAGTTTGTTTTACTCTTTCAATTTCTATCGATGACTATCGTGAATTACTATTGGATCTATACACCTCCACTGTTAAAAAGTAGTCCACTATGTTTAGCAAGCCTACCACCACACCACACCATACTTTTCTATTTACATGAGGTTCAGTGGTAGTTGACTTCACATGTGGATGTGCATGAAATTAATTTGCCTCGTTTCACTGGCACTCTGGCACGTAGAGTTTTGGGAAACTAAAACAAACTCCGATAAGCATTATTTTCACTCAAACTGCAGGCAGATTTGCCCTTGTCTGTTTTTCTCAACATACCTCTTACTTGATTGTTTCAGTACACAAAAAAACTCTGTGCCGGAGTAACATTTTGGTTGTATTTAGGATCTATTTTGAAAACAAAAAAAATCAACCAAGCAATTTGTATCTTATAAGAATGTTTACTTGAAACACAATAAAGGAGAGTGCTTTAAGCCTTTACAAACTCCTCTTCCATCAATGTGAGTGGATCTAGGTATTGTAATGGTGTCTGTTTGTTACTGTACCACTGTACTGTCTACCTACATTGATGCTGTTGGTCACCTCTAGCTTGCCTTGACACCTTACTTATAAAATTCTCCTTTGCAACATCTACAAATACCTTATGTAACTGGTGCAAGAACGTCCATGTTCCTCTTTGTGGAAGGCGAACTCGTCACAATATCATAGTTGGGAAGGGTCTACTTTGTATGCCACAGTTTATCCTAGTGAGATGGGGTAACAGATAGGGCCTCATTACAACCCTGGTGGTATATTGACCGCCAGGGTCGCGGAGGTGGTCTGACCACCGCCAAAGTGGTGGTCCGACCACTTTGGTGGCAGACTGACTGCCACATTATGACTGCGGCAGTCGTGCCACAGTCGGACCACCAGCACCGCCAGTTTTCCCCTACAGGAGGGTCTGGCATTCCTGTTGCTCCTAATCCACTAAGACAGCGATGCAAGCAGTGCCACCCTGGAGATTATGATCCCCCTCTCCGCCAGCGTTTACATGGCCGTAGCACCCCCATGTAAAAGCTGTCGGAGACAGGGACCCATATACTGCCCATGCACTTGGCTTTGCAGACAGTGAACATCGCGACGGGGCTGGTGCATCTTACGCGCTACAGCATTGCTGCAGGCGATAATGCTGTAGTGCATTTCCCGCTGGGCCAGCAGGTGGAAACTCTGTTTCCACCCACTGACCCAGCGGGAAACTCGTAATGGAGCCCGCGGGGAGGCGGCTGCACTGGCAGCAACCTGCTTGTCAGGACTTTGGCGGATGTTGTAAACCGTCCATTGAAGTCATATTGCCCCCCATAATCTTTAAATCAAAAATGACTAGGTAGTAGCGGAAAATAGTCCTATGCAAGATATCAATGGCCATATTCCTGTTCTTTTCGAGGCACTCAAAAATTATTTAAACCCCTGTCCCTCTGACTGAGCTCTTAAAGTTGCCCAGCACATTCATCTCTCCTGCAACTTCGTATATGATTTAGCCAATGGCCTCTCTGAGAAGTATATCTAAATGGTGTAATTTAGGACATGAGGCGTAAGTATTTAAGCAGTTAACACTGTCAGGTTCCAGTGGATATTCTCCTCTACTTCAACAGTACAGATGGGGTCACCATTAGTTAACACAATGGTGGAAGAGGACATATTTTGTTTATTAGTACTCTTCATTCTGGTTTAGTGGCTAGGGGCCAGATGTACGATGTCAGTGCGACTCTAAATTTACGATTTGCAAAATCGGATTCAGAACGGTGTCTCAGACACCATCTGCGATACGCTATGGGGTCGCAAAAACACACCTCATTAATATTAATGAGGTGGGTCACATTTTGCGACCCCATAGCGAATCCCTGCACTCACAGGGATGGTGGCCTGCTGAAGACAGCAGACCTTCATGTCTGTGACTGCTTTTTAAATAAAGCTGTTTTTTTATTTTTATTTTGCAGCCCGTTTTCCTTAAAGGAAAACGAGTTGCAAAATAAAAAAAATAACGAAACCATTTGGTTTCGTTTTTTCAGAGCAGGCAGTGGTCCATTGGACCACTGCCTGCTCTGAAAAAACATTTTGGGCAACATTCACAAAGGGGTGGGGGTCCCATGGAGACCCCTTCCCTTTTGCGAATGGGTTACCACCAGTGTGACACTGGTGGTAACTGCAAATTGCTTTGCGACCGCATTCGCGGTCACAAAGCAATTTAGCATTGCGATGCGAGTCGCAAATAGGAAGGGGACACCCCTTCCTATTTGCGAGTGGCATTCACAATTTGCGAGTCGGTACCGACTCGCAAATTGTGAATGAGCATTGCGATGAGCATTTTGCATGGCGCAAACTGCGATTTTTCACAGTTTGCACCATGCAAAATGCTTCCTACATCTGGCCCTAAGTTCCATGATAGCTCCTGGGGCCCTAACTCCACTCTCAGTAGGTGTAGAAGCACATGTTCCTCAGTGTAATACTGGGGAGTATCTCTTGACCCTATGTGGTGGCTATGACGTCACGTTTTTCATAGGTTCGCAATGAATTTGAACAGCTACGTATATAAGGAGGCATTTTGAAAGCAATGCTATAATAAAAGGATCAAGTTTAAAATAATTCCAGAGGGTGATCCAGTCATTAGTCTAGTTCCCGTCTTTAGAATTGCACTGAACTGAATCAGAGGAAGAGTCAGGTTGGTCCTCATATCTGCGGTAGAGATGATCCCTGCAATAAATGGTACTAAAAATTCATGAATTTTGTGGACCTCCCTGGAAAGCTCATTCTCTGTATCTCCTTTTCTTTGTAAATTCAGGAGGTATTGCTCAAGAATAAGACAGTTGGATAAACCTAGTACAACGGTGTCACCACCACCGACCGCTAGGGTGTTTACATAAAGTATCAGAACTAAAAAGATCATGGGACAAAAGATAGTGTCAAGGATATTGGGGACAACAAGATTGTCAAGGTAGGTTTCCATAGTTAAGTACTGTTTTACTATATATATCTCCACATATATGTTCCTTGACTATATATATAAATCTTCAAGGTACGTAGATGTGGAGGTAAGAATAGTAAACCTATACTTACCTACTTGCACTTCTTGACATTTTGATCCTCGATATTTTTAACATGATATTCTGTCCTCATGATTTTTTTGGTTCCTATATTCTGTCAGTAATCCACTGCTAGTCTTCTTCATCAGATTCTTGAGTCTCAGCTACAGATGAAATACTCAGAAACGAGGGTTAGCCCTTGTTCTCCTCATTATCATAAATCACAGCTTTAATATTACTTTATTTCAAATGAGACACTTTTCTTGAGGTGAAACAGTTTTTCAAAAGTGAAGGTTGCTTTTCCAAACAGAAATCCTTTCCCTTCCTATGGACTTCACCCATTCTCTGCAAGCAGTGGTTTATTTTCCTTCCAACCACTTAGTAGGAATATTACAATGTCTACGTTGTCTTGCTCGTACGTTATCTAGTACCAAATCCACAATTGTCAGATTGGTTAGTGAAACAACACATACCAATCCTCATTTTATAAATTGCATCTAATGCTTATTTCGCTTATCAATGGTGGACTCAGAACACCGATGGCTTAGCCACCATTTAAAATCCGAAACTCATATTGGGTGATGACCTTGATACTACATACTTCGCAACGGAAGACTCAGAGTACAGTACCTAGGAAGCCCTGAAAACAGACTCAAAACACACCACTGAACTGGCAGTAGCACAGCATGAAAATGCCTTCTGAGACCAATCGCCTCAGGGTAGTTGGTTCATACTTACATAGCAGTACATGGCTCTCCAAGACAACTTTACTCATTCATCAGCAGATTCAAGTGAGGTACTGTTGCTCAATCTTGTCTCGTTCAAAGAACACAGCATAGCACATCTCTATACTGCTTTGTCGGCATGGATGACTACAAACATGCTCACAATCATCTCCATCTCTTCAAAGGTTTCTCCTTGCACCACTAATCTCCTCCAGTCAGATCTCTAATGCTGGGACAGAGGTGCAAACCACAAACAACCCCACTGTCGCTTTTGCTTTCCTGCAGGTCTTCAGAAATACCAGGGATGTGGGTTCAATCATCACCTGACCTCCCACTGCAGCGGGCCAGACGAGCCAACTTTCTTTCAGCCTCACCAGCCAAACGTTATATTTTCACCACAGCTTGGTTGTACCTAATATTTTCATATGAGTGAGGTGTGGTGGTGTAAATTCAATCAGCATCTGGTGTTCCAAGGCAGTGCATCAGGTAGAGCAAAGCTATATTATCCAACAGGGCAGTTCTTTCCAACTACCACAGAATTATTGCACTACCACACCTAAATATTGCACTACCACCTCCCACTAGCACTCTACCACCCGCCGCTATTGCTCTACGACAGCACTAGATTATCACCATTCAGTACCACACTTCTTGGATACTGCCCCACCTTTACATTACTTTACTTATCACTCTACTACCGACCTTTGTACTATCACAAGTCCAAGTTAAATTGCTAAATTAAGACTCCACAGATTTCAGTTTCCTAAAAATTCCTAACTCTGAATCTTAATACATGCAAAAGATGCATGGAATTGCATGGAAATACCAGTTTGGAACTAAGAAACTGGGGCCCAGATTTGTAAAGGTTTTGCCTCAGGTTTGCATTACATTCTTACCGCGGACCCAACACAAAATCCTACACGGAATTTATAAATCAACACGAATTGCGATATTGCTTTGGTTTGTAGCAAAAAGTAATGCAAGACTGCGCATGCTCTGCCTTGAGTTACTTTGTGTCAGGGAGACACAATATATGAGGTGAATGGGAATTCCTGAGCATCCACCCATGGATCTTGATGCAAATCCTTATCTACAAAGACTTGTAGACATGGACTTATGCCAAAATCCTGTGCCTGAGGCTGGCGTAAAGAGGAGAAATGTTGTTATTAGTCCTTGTTTCGTCCTCTTTTCATGTGTGCTGCATTCTTTAGCACACATAAAAATGTGAAAAAGCCTCATAGAATATTTGTGCAGGAATGCATCCCTTCATGAACAAAAAATGATCCTGACCTTAATGCAGACATCCTTCCACTATGGCACAAGGCTGCCTTGATGGCGCTTGGCTACTCAAAATGCGCCACCGCAAGGATAGACCAGAGCTACACCCTTTTTTGTGTCTATGGCACAGTTCTGCTCGCTACAGTTCACACAAGGCAGCAGAACAACTTTGCTTGCTTCCTTGCTTTGTGTGAACTCTTAGTAAATCTGGGCCAGGGTGTTTAGCCATTGAGGCCCTCATTCCATAAACTGTTTGTATTTAGGATGCAAATTCCACTCTGGGTAAATACTAATAGAGCAGGGGCAACATTTAACAGGTGATGCATTATATCTGTAATCACAGTGGCTCGCCTCTCCAATTTCATCCAAGTAAATACAAAATGTGCACTTTGTTCCCTGCAAACCCCTCACCCCTCTGGAGAAAACGTGTGCAGAGGAAGTCCAGCTATGACCCCGATCCAGGCAAAAGCTCCGGTAAAATTCAGAATAACAGTGTAAATGCTTAATTACCTGACAATGAAGATTCTTTCTTTACCCCATTATTGTCCATTAGGCTCCTCAAGCAGTTGACCTTTTCATTAGGAGGATTAAAAGGTCATTATCAGTTGTCCAAAGTGATTAGCCTAGAAAAGCGTGAAAAGAAAAAAAAAACACAAACATATAATCATGAAGCCTGCGAAGGTGGCATGGCTGCATCACAACTATTCCAATGTGTAAGCGAATATGGAATCTAGAGACCTGGGCGCTCATAAAAGGAGTCCTGCTGCAGGTAAATACCGCCCGCCCCCGGTGAGATATTTCCTCTTATAATTAAAGTGGTATCACCACTGGTATCACCGCTGACTTTGCACTGCCTCTAGACAAACACTAGCAGATAGACTTCAACGTACATCAGCAGAAGATAGGTCAGAAATATTCCAGAGGAAGGCTTTAAAATCTCAGCAATATCAAAATAATGCATGTTCATATACCCTGCCAACATAATTCGTCGTTAATACTGAATAGCACCAGCAGTAAAAGTTATCACTGAATGCCAGTGATATCACCAACAGTGGCGCCCCAAAGTAAGCTACAAGAATCTTTGGGCAATCTCTGTCTTGGGCAAGTGGCCGACAAGCGATGAAGGCATTCCGGAGCCTGTCCTACAACTGAAGACCATCCATAAAATGTGGCCCGCTATTCACAACTATGAAAGCAGAAAGGGCTTGTTCTAAAAAGCAAAAAACACAGGCGACCGAGAAACCCTAAGAGGCATCATCAGTCTTAAAGGGCCAGAGTCATAACTGGTATCTGAACCTTGCATCTCTGGGCTTACTCATACCTTTGCAACAAATTTATGACTTTTTTCTTAGAATTTACAAAGTACTTCGGGCACAAGTTGTAAATCATGAACTGCCATAGATGTCAATTACTCCAAAATGTAAGATTTTCTGCCAGCGCGAATATAACAGGAGTTCACTTCCACATGTGAACATTGAATGCAAATGCCTATTTGAGCAATTAACTTTTTTTGTTTCTTCATGGTTATTTTCTTGCCCTGCAGAAAACTCATTTGACTAAGGCCCATCAATCATGGGGATGCTAGCTCCCTTCCTACTGTGGACAAACATATCAGCAGCAAACATATCGGCAAAAATACCTCTTGAGGATACAAATATCGACCTAAAATATTTTATATGTGAAATCAGTGCTTAATTTGAGCCAGTGGTGCTTATTTTTGGGAAATAGCACTTATTTTTCCCATATAATACATTTATTGAGTGCAACTGAGTGAAAAACATCCACATTGAAACGAGGGAGTTAGAAAATGATGGTAAAACTATCACAAACAGAAAGCAGGAACCTGCAAGTATGAAGAAAAAGTAAAAAAGGGCCAGGGAGTGTCTGGTAGTGGGTTAAAGTCTACCGGCCTTGTTTTTCGGAGAACCAATGTTTAATTGCACCAACCGCCAGCTTCTGAGCAGTGCTTTGAGCACCAGCACTCTTTCATAAATCAAGAACTTTGTGAAATCAAAAATATTGATAGTAAAAGTATAGAAGACCACAATCTCATCCTAAAATAGGTAGGTATATCAACATTTATTATTATTATTATTATGCACTATTTTGACTTAAAACATCTATGTGTGTTATCAATTATATTCAATTTAAAATATACTAATAATATAACCATATATAACAAATGTAAGGAATATAATAAGTTGAAAAATATTATTTAAACATATGTTTTCAAAAATACCAGTCATAATTGATTACACTGTAAGTTACAAACACTAGATATTAAAAACATGTAAAAGTTTATAGAGTACAAAATAAATTATTAAAAACATTAATAATTAAATAAAATTATGTTAATCTAACTTTTAAAATTAAAATTAAAAAAATATGAAAATTATAAAAACTAGATAAGAGAAATTAGACTTGGAGCGGTCAAGTCCATGACTCCTGCTCCAACCTGACTAATAGTAGGGAAAGTATTGGACTTTGGAGGGGTTAGATTTACTATTCCAACTCATATGTAAATTGGGGGGTTTAAAAATGCTATTCCCAATCAGACACAAGCAAAAGTAGGTAAAGTGTTGGACTCCGGAGAGGTAAAATTTACTATTCCCACACCAACCTGAGCAACAAAAGGGAAAATGTTGGACTTTGAAGGGGTTAAATATATTATTCTTACTCCAATGTAAGCAACAGTAGAGAAAGTGTTGGATTTTGGAGGGAACAGAACTATTCCAATAAGCAACAGTAAGGAAAATAGTAAACTTTAGAAAGCTCAGATTTAATTTTCCCTATCCTAAATTAATACAAAATAAATTACATACATATATGAAAAACATAAAATATATTTCTATAAACATGCAGAATATATGTTCAACATTATATACTACATATAAATTATTAAATCCTAAAAACACAAAATTATACATAAATATATATTAAAAATTGATTAACACACAGGTTTAAAATACTTACAGCCATACTAAACTAAACCTCAAACAGCCACAAAAACAAAATAAATGAATAACATAAAGAATAACAATACATCATTAAAAAAAAAATAACACTAAAAATAATTATTATTCCAAAAACCTTGAATATTAGTTGATTAATGATTATCCAATTAATTTAAAACAAAATAAAACAATCATTACCATATTGTAACATTATCGATTAAATAACTAAAATATAATTTACATAATCAATTAACAAATAAAAAAATACAGATTATAAAACATCTCATCAATTAAAAAATTAGTATTTGAAAAATGTCCTATCCTATTGACTTGCAAACCCATTAACCTGTCAAAAAATGGACATAAAAAATCAAAAAACCTTAAAATATATTATCAAATCAAAAACAACAAAATCACACTAAAAATATGAAACATACTTTACATTAAAATATTAACTTATAGCACAAAAACTAATAAAACTCAACTAATTTAAAAAATGACACCATGTTCAACTATATTTCAAAATTGATTTAAATCACCTAAATCATATTCTTAACTTCCATATTCTGTTCCTCGATACTTTTGACATTACAATATTATTGAGACAATATTTGTGTCTCCTGATATTTTTGAAACAATATTTGGCAGAATACCATGCTAACACCCACCCTCGCCGGGAGAAAAACAGCGTAAGTGCCCAGGATAGAAACTACCTGAAAATTTTAGATGTGTGTTCAATGTCACTAAACATGGGAACCTCAATCACAGTGGCAAAAGGGAGTATCATTATCAGGAAAAAGGAAAAAATATGTTCCCATTTTTCACTTCTAATCTTCAAAAAGCCAGTATATGATTTATTTGGGCACCATATTGAAACCCTTTAAAATGTAGAAATTCTCTTTGTTAACAATACTAAAAATGTTTATAGAAAAGTAATATATTCAAATACTCATTGTTAGAAATTGGGTCTCTAGTTGGCAGAGGTATGCACCCTGTCCAATTAGGGACCACAATCTTAGTCAGGTACAGAATTTAAATTAACCTGTGCTCACCCTCTGGTAGCTTGGCACCGATCAGGCAGGCTTAATTTAAGAGGCGAGGCGTAAAGCATTTTTGCAACATACAGGGACTTTGGCGGTCTGAATATTCTAACCTCCAAAGCTGAGGGGAGGAGGCAGCCACCATACCGGCTGCCTCCCCCCTGGTCGTATTACAATGTTCTCGCCGGGCTGACTGGCAGGAGCATCATTTTACAACATTCCCGCTGTTCAGACCAGCGGAAACAGTGCTACGGTATTGGCCTCGGCTATCTTACTGTAGCACAAAAGCAGCCTCAGAATGTGCACTGTCTGCAAAGCAGACAGTGTGCAATCTGAGGGTGCTGTGCAGGGGGGCTCCTGCACTGCTCATGCCTTGGCCATGGGCAGCGCAGGGGCCTCCTGTAATGTGTTTCTGCCAGCCATTACAATGCGGGGTCCCCACCCTTGAAAGGCTGGTGGAAACAGGAGTCGTGATCAGCACAGCAGTGCTGAATTCAGCACTGCAGTGGCTAACCATGAGTCTGCCTGCTGTTAGCCCATCAGCAACCTTGTTCCCAGTGGTGACAGTGGTCCCACTGGACAGTGGACCACTCTGGTGGTCTGACCACCAGAGTCATAATGTAGTGGTCAGACCTTCTGGAGTGCGGTGATCGGACCATCTCCGTAGGGCAGGCAGTTGCAAGACCGCTAGCCTCGTAATGAGGGCCACAGACACTAAAAAAATGAAACACCACAAAAGGACTCCAAACAGGTTTAGAAACTGTAGAGAACGTTTATCTTAGTAAAACAAGACTAAAACAACAACAATCCAATGAGTAGAACTGGAGATATGAATTTTTAAAGAATAAACCAAAAATAGTGCTTAGAAGTCAATAGCACTAAAACGTTACTTGAGGTCGTGCTAGACCGGGGTAACTCCAATGTTCAGCTCTTCAGGTAGGCGGTATGTTTCTTATCTCATGTTAGACCCTTGGGTTATGACAACGTCTGATAGGTCCTGTCAGGGCCTCATCCTCCCACCAACTGCCCCTATTTCTTACATCATTTACTCCAAGCATTCCAGACACCAGCTCAGACATGGAGGGAATGGAGCCACAGAGCATAGTACAGCATGGCCATTTATTCGGGTGAGTGTATAGTAATAGTTTAGTGACTTTGGGCCTCATTATGAGTCTGCGGACCACCAAAATCGCGTTGACGGTTGGAATGCCGCACTCCAGGCGGTCTGACCACCCAATTACAACGCTGGTGGGTGGACCCACCAAGGGTCCGCCGTCCCTGCCAGGAACATGATTCCCGATGGCATGACAATAGTCAGAGTTGTACAAAGCCAGGGCGGCGCTGAACTAAGTGCAGTCTGACTGATTACAACTCCCTTCACCGCCAGCCTTTCCATGGCAGTTTTGCCAACATGGAAAGGCTGGTGGTGAGGGTGTGCTGATGGCAATAGGGGGGACCCTGCTCTGCTCATGCCCATGGCAGTTTTGCCAACCTGGAAAGGCTGGCGGTGAGGGTGTGCTGGTGGCCAAAGTGGGGCCCTGCTCTGCTCATGCCCATTGCATGGGCACTGCAGGGGCCCCCCCTGCCTAGCACCATCAGAAGGCGCACTGTCTGTGTAGGAAGCTGGCCTGGTGTGTGGTGAGAACCTACAGTGTTATCACCTTATACCAGGTCCAGCTATTTCCTATTAGTGAAGTGTAGGCAGTGTCTAGGAAGCCAAGGCTCTCTAAAGGTAGCTCTGGATGACCAGCCAAGACTTAATTAGAAGAGATACAAAGCTTATACAATATCCCTACAGTCACACAACACTCTCACACATGAAAGAACCACAGAGTATTACAAAAATAAAGGTATTTTATTATGGTAACACAAATACTAGAATACTGAATAGGCAATCCCCCCACAGGAGGTAAGTAAACACACAATTGTATACACATTAGCAATCAGTAAAGAGCACAGAAAACAATAAGCATTGGCAAAAGCAATAGAAAATAGTGTAGACCTTAGGGGAGGGCCAAACCATATACTAAATAAGTGTAATGCAGGATACAGACCCCCACCCAAGGATGTAGAATAGGTAGAGGGGAGCTGGAGGAACTAGGAACCCCAAGAGGTGAGTACCAGAGTAACCCCCAGCGTCCAGGAGAGCAGAGGTGAGTACCTGGTTTTCCCCAAATCCAACAGGAGGACTTTGGAAATGGATTATGCAAGACCCAACCAAGACTGGAAGAACCCAGTGGAGGATCCTGACAGAAGAGGACCTACAAAGGAAGGGGACCAAGTCCAGTTCATGTTGGAGTGTCCCGTTGTGGGAGAGCCAGTACCCACCCTTGTGTGGATGCAGGACCAGGGAAGCGGTGGACAAAGAAGGCCAGCAGTGCAGCACCGGAGAAGAAGGGAAGTACCAGGAGTGATGCAAGTGGTGTCCCATGTCGGCAGTCGAGATGCAGTTGGTTAGTGGCGCAGAAATACCACCAACAAGTCTTGGCATATGCATGAGATGGAAAAGGAGGTTTGCTAGGCTGAAGAGGACCAGCAAGGTCCATGGGACTTGACCCAAGGTGGGGAGTCCAGGGTTGACCTTTAGCAGTCGGGAGAGTCACAAGAAGAGGAGGCAGCCCCCCCCAGGCAACCCACTGCCCGGAGGCACAGCAGTCACAGAGAGGCTCACATAGCACACCTGACGAGGAGTCCTATATCGCTGGAGCAGCAGGCAGGAGACTGTGCTTTGCAGAAAGGAGTACACGGAGCCTAAAGATCCCTTGGAGGTAGAGCAAACAATCCTTGGTAGCTGCAAGAGTCTCGGCGTACAGGTTGTGGTTGGTGCCTGCAGATGCAATGGAGTGACTCCTTCACTACAAGGGAGATTCCTTCTCACTTCTTGTGCATGCTGAAGAGGATGCACAGCAGGAGAAATGTCCAGAAAACCTCAGAAGGCTGGTAGAAGCAATGCTGAAGTCCTCTAAGGATCCCTGGAATGCATGGAATCATACAACCAATACAACCAACAATATTGGGGTATGATTCCCACATGTTTGATACCAAACATGCCCATGTTCAGAGTTACCATTATGTAGCTGGACACAAGTACCTACCTACCTGTGTCCAGTACATGGGTAAAATGGCGTCCCTGCACTTGTGAAGTTCAGTGTACTGGAGCGGGAGTTCATAGGGGCACTTCTGCTCATGCAGAAGTGCCCTCACACACAGGTACCTGCACCCTGCTCTCTGGGCTAGGAGGGCCTACCATAGGGTGACTTACAGAGACATGGTGTTGTGACCTGTGGTGAAAGGGTGCATGCACCTTTTCACACAGGCTGCAATGGCAGGCCTGCAAACACATTTTGCATGGTCTCCCATGGGTGGCACAATACATGCTGCTGCCCATGGGGAACCCCTGGTGCCCCAATGCCCTCGGTACCTAAGTACCATATAGTAGGGACTTAATAAGGGGGCACCAGTATGCCAATTGTGGGGTGTGCAAAGTCCTAGGCAACCAAATTTAGAGAGAGAGAGCACAATCACTGGGGTCCTGGTTAGCAGGACCCCAGTGAAGACAGCCAAAGCATACTGACAGCAGGCAACAAGTGTGGGTAACCATGCCAAAAAGGGGGTACTTTCCTACTGTCTGCTTGGCAGACAGTGTACATTCCGAGGGTACTAATCGGCCCCCTTTGAGCTTCAAGATAGGATTGAGCTGAGTGTTATCACTCTATTGCAATGGTCCTGCCAGTCACACCGGCTGGAGCATTGTATTAAGCCGGGGGCGCCACCTCCATAGAGATGGCATCTTCCCCATGGGTTTGGCGGTCCTGCGGTGGGACCGCCAAACTTGTACTGAGGCCATATGTGTGTATTGTCCCAGCTATCCTAGAGAGAAAATCCCATAAAAAAGCAACACCTTGGGCTAATACAATATGGAAGCGGGGAGAGGGTCGTTTCTTGAGCTCACTGCATTAGCAGAGTGAACCTGTAGCCTCAAGAAGAGTATTAAGAAATGAGTCAGAAGATAAAGCTTGCATTGTAAGTGGTGAACTTAAAGGAAAACCACAGCAAAATACTGCACAGCAAGCTATTTTGACAAACACCTAGGCCCAGATTCTCAAAGATTTTGTGCTGGTGCACATGTAATGCAAATGATGGCAAATGCTCGCAGCAATTCATTTTTTGTATGCAAATAACATTCAGCAAAAATTCCAATCAATGTATGGCACAGGACGGATTTTGCGTTGGTCTGCATTGAAAAATAATAAATGTATGTATTGTGGGCGTGGTGGGGCGGAATACCCTCAAGTAGTGATGAAAAGTGGCACTGAAAGCATTTACAAAACCCACACAAAGAGAGGCTAAACAGCACCACAGAGAAATGCATGAAAAAATAGTGCATCTGAAAAGCAGGGGCAAAAGCAGGACTATTCAGTGAACCATCTGCCTAGGAGTACCAGAACTTTGCTGCCTTACAGAGCGCTGTGGAGATAGCAATAATAAGACACCTGCAGTGTCTACTTGGTGTTGCAAGAAACCGCAAAGAGTGTTAAGAAAAAAGTTACAAGCAGAGGATTACACTCTTTGAGCAGAGTGAAGAACAGATAGTGAAGAGGTATCTCCTCACTAGGCAAATGAAAATATTTCTACTTCAGCAAATTGGACCAGCACTTGAGCAAGCCCTGGCAAGTCACATGCCATACCACCACATGTAAGAGTCATTGCTGTACTACATCTACTAACATCAGGGTCTTGCATTTATTTTTTGGACTATGGCATTTCATATGGCTGATTTCTTGGACTGAGGACGTTTAGAATTTACAAAAAGCTGATGTCACTTCTGTTATTAAAATGTCAACCTCCTCCTCAGTGAATTTGTACTTTCTTTTTCTACTTTCATCCTTTGATCCTACAAGGGAGACATTATGGGTAGGATCCTGGGTCACCTGATGTGTGGAAGAGGTCTCCCCCAAAGGCTGATACACTGTCCTTCTGCACTATAGCTGTGTTCAAAATTTGTTGCTCTGTTTAGCATTTTCTGTACATTTTTGTAGCTAGTGTGACGCGTTGACATTTTGCGCTGCATCGCAATGCTTTTTTTGTGCTCGGTAGCTTGGCATTGCCTTGCATTGTAAATGTGGCTCTACTCTATAATTCTCAATGCACTCAGGGCAACACAAAGTTATTTTGGCAAAATGCATGACCAAGAAAGTTTTGTGAATCTGGGCCCCAGTATTTTGATTGTGTCTTTAAGAAAGCCTGTGTGCATGAACATCTTGACTTGTGATCAACAGTTCTGTAGTCCACCAATATGCTATCATGACATCAAAGTAAAATAAATGAAGATGCAAGCATGACAAATGAGTTGGCTAAGCAAGCACTTCCTAAACAAAAATGCAATGAATCACAAATTGAAACATTATGGCCCTCATTATGACATTGACGAAAAATCCTGTTTACCGCTACGGTGATGGGCGCCAACATACTGCCGCGGTGGCGGATATCTGTTCACCATATTATGACACACACACACAAGTCTGACAGAATACTGCCACATACACAAATCCGCCAGCCCAAAGGTCCGTGCTAAAGTGTCGGTACCAACACCCGTACCGTTATGCCAACAAAACAACGCCCACCACATTATGACCCACGAATCACCACGGCGGACATTCAACAGCGGTATACCATTGGCGGTACACCCTGGCGTGCTCAGAATAGACACCCAAATACAAAACATCACTACATTGGCGAAAGCCGAAATCACACACCTGACACTGATACACATACCACACCCACCTACAGCACCATAAAACATACACCCACATTACCCACAACCCTTTACGAACACCAATTATTGCCATCAGACTGAAACCAAGACCACTGAGACAACTACACACACACACCACAAACACCCACACATCCGTCATGCACCCCACATCCCACACCCCACCACATTACTCAACACCCTCCCACCAACACACACCACACAAAACCCATGCCCCCACTAAAGCACTCCCGTTTCACTGATGAGGAGTTGCAGCTGATGGTGGCGGAAATAGTCAGGGTAGAGACACAGCTCTTTGGAGCACAGATACAGCAAATATCCATTGCCAGGAAGATGGAGCTATGGTGGAGAATCGTGTACAGGGTGAACGCCGTGGGACAGCATCCAAGAACAAGGGACAGCATCATGAAGAGGTGGAACGACCTCCGGGGGAAGGTACGTTCTGTGGCAGCAAGGCACCAGCTCACCATACAGAGGACTGGTGGTGGACCCCCACCTCCTCCCCACAGCTCACAGCCTGGGAGGAGTCTTGGCAATACTGCACCCTGAGGGACTCACCTGAGTTGCCGGAGGACTGGACACTGGTGAGTCAATATTTACTCCTTATCACCCCTCCAGACCTGCATGCCATCACACCCCCTCACCCTCACTCCCATCACTCCACTAAATCCCACACACTGCACCTACACATATGACTAACCCCAATGCCTAGCCCTGCATGCTATACCAATGCATGGTCAGTCGTCCCAGCCCTGCATGGACACCCATCACAAGAGCATGCACAGCATGGACAACTAACAAGCCTACAATACATCACCATACACAAACAAAGGTGGCAGGGCAACAGCAATGATAGAGGGGAAGCCAGGGATGTACAATTTGTCATGGACATGAGGCATAATACATCACTTACATCCCCACAGGTGCACCAGCCAATCTCAGCGGAGAGGAGGTGCCACGTCTAAGCAGTCCCCCAACAGAAGATGCCCCCAGTGATGACAGAAACTCTGGACTTCAGGACCTGGATGAAATACCTGGGCCATCAGGGACCACTGGTCAGTCGGACACCCCAGCCCACTCACAGTCCACCACAGAGCCTCCACCATCAGTATCCAACACCACAGCACCCACCCAACGTCCCCACACCTCTTTCCCCAGGACACATCAATCAGCAGTGTGCCTACCTGTACAGGGACCCCAGTCCACACCTCACCCACAAGACAATCAGGGTCCTGGGGTCAGTGGCAGTGGGCATCCCGTTCAGGGGACAGAGGCACAGGGGTACAGGGACACTGGGAGAACCGCTTTGCGCCAGGGGGAGGACAGACCCTGGGAACTGACTCTCCAGGAGGCACTCACTAATGTCCTGGGGGCTTACCAACAATCCCAGGACAGGATCGGACAGATCCTTACCAACATGCAGGAGAACATGCGGTTGCAGGAGGTACACCTTCAGGAGATCAGGGAGGATTTGCAGGCTCTCAACACCACCATGTCCTCAATAGCAGGGGTGCTGGCAGACATGGCCAACATCATGAGGTAATGGACAGGGCACCAGTGGGCCCCTACCACTAGCCAGCCTACTGATCAGCCCTCCACTTCCACTGCAGCTAGTGGGCAGTAGGCCCTGCCACAGGACCCACAGGCCACCAGCAAGCCTCCCCCGCAGAAGGTGAACCACCCTGCAAACGTCCTCTGCGACCCAAACAGAAGCCAGAGACACTTGCCAAGACCAAGACCACTGCCAGGAGATAATACCCTCCTGAATGTCCCCCTTGTGTCCAACCCTGTCAGCTTCTCCACTTTGAACTGCCTTTGCTCCCCTTCCTATGGCCATTGGACACTGGACCTGTGCCACAAACAGAATGGAACCATACCCTGGAATTTCCTCTACCATCACCCCATTCCATTGCACTTTCCTGTCAATTGTTTGCACTACAATAAACACCCTTGAACACAACTTGACTGATAGTGTTTAATGTGATAAAAATGTGCATTTTTGGAAACAGTCACATCATGTGCAAATTACCTGAAAACTGTGATAGCATACAATTGATGACCTGTAGCTGTCTGTAGTCATCACATCAGTGCACTGTTGTAATATCACCAACATCTGCAAAATTAGAAGCCATTGGTGACAGTAAGTAGCGATGCAAAGGAAGTGAATGCCATTGTGCTACAGCCACACAGATAAAACAATAGTTAGAGGAATGGTCAGTTACACTGTCTCACCTGTGTGTCATTAGAAGAATTGACCTATAACTGATGTTCTGTTGTCCACATCCTCATCCTCTGCCTCCTCATCATCAATGTCCTCAGGGTCCACTGCTGCCACAGGGGCATTTACAGTCTCCTCCTCCTGCAGATAAGACACATGTCATCTGAGGGCCAGGTTGTGCAACCTGCAGCATGCCACTACTACCTGGCAGACCTTCTCGGGTAAGGAGCACAGGGATCGACCGGTTAGATGGAGGAATCTGAACCTGGCCTTCAGGAGGCCGAAGGTCCTTTTGATAATTCTCGTGGTTCGCCCATGTGCATCATTCTACGATTCTCAGCCCCTGTCCTGGCATTCTTCACAGGGGTCAGGAGCCACAATAGGTTTGGGTAGCCTGAGTCACCTGCAAATATTGAGGGACAATCATTAGCCTTACACAATGGTATGGGGTTAACACCAGAAGGCATACACTAACATACATTGGGTGGGCACTCAGGCTCACCTAATACCCACACTCTGTGCCTCTGTAGTTGTGTCATCAGCTGTGGGATGCTGCTATTCCTCAGAACAAAGGCGCCACCTGGGGGAAAGCGATGTAGCTGCACATGTGTTTGACCAAGGCAGACAGAACCCTTGTGAGCACGATTGAGAACATTGGCTGACATACCTGCTGCCAAGCCCACTGTCTCTTGGAAAGAACCAGTTGCCAGGAAATGGAGCACTGATAGGACTTGCACAAGAGGGGGGCTCCCAGTGGGGTGACGGATAGCTGATATCAGATCAGGCTCCAATTGGGCACACAGCTCTGTGATTGTGGCCCTGTCCAGTCTATAGGTGAGTATTATGTGTCTGTCCTCCAGTGTAGCCAAGTCCACAAGGGGTCAGTACACGGTGGCTTGTCTCTTCCTTCTATTCATCCGCAGTGGTAGGTATCTAAGGGACACAAGAGTGAGTAGGCTTTCACAATTTGAACAATGGAACCACCACCTCAGTGTACATTGAGCATTAATGTGATGGGACAGGGGGAATGGCAATGTACGTGCAATCATCAGCAATGATGCAGTTATGGATTATCTGAATGTTGTCCACCACCATTAAATGGCGACCGCCTGTCCTGTATGTAGGGGACAGGTGGATGTCAGGTAACTCTGCCGACAATGGGCGTTGTGGCAGAAGGCGGTCTCACACCGCTGTGCAATTCTTCATTGGCTAATATGGGGCTCTGTGGAGTACAGTGGCCAATGGGGATCAGCGGCAGCGGTGATGGTGTACACCGCCGTGGACGTGACTGCCATTTTCTATCTAAATCCTCACTTGATTCCTGACTTTCCACAGGACAACACCTACACTTCGTGTGCTGTTGTGACCTGTGTCTGGAACCCACCATGGCCCGGGTGACCGGGCAAAGGGCCCCTGCCTTCACTTCAGACGAGTTGGAGCGTTTGGTGGAAGGGGTCCTACCCCAGTATGGACTGCTGTATGGGCCTCCTGACAAACAGGTGAGTACACCTTGGGCATGAGACATGTGCCAAGGTTGCATGGAGATGTGTGTGCAAGCATCATGTAATTTGGGGGGGGTGGCATGTCTGTTGGCAGTGTACATGGTGGGCGCCGAGTGATGTGTGTGCCAATGGAGATGGAAATGGGATTTGTGGGCCATATGTGTGACAGACTGTATTGTATGTGTAATGGTGCCCTTCCATCTGTATTACCTCTACAGGTCAGTGCCCATCAGAAGAAGGGATTGTGGCGTTCCATCACCAAGGGCATGCGGTCCCTGGGGGTCTACAGCAGGCGGAGCACCCACTGTCGGAAAAGGTGGGAAGACCTGAGACTCTGGGCACGGAAGATAGTGGAGGCCCAGATGGGGATATCCTCCCAACGAGGAAGGGGTGCCAGTCAGAACCTGATGGCCCGCATACTGGCAGTGGCCTACCCTGAGCTGGATGGGCGCTTGAGGGCATCACAGCAGCCACAAGAGGGTGAGTACAGTGGGTGTAACTACAATCATTGGTAGGTGGTGTGGGATCCGGGTGGTGGTTGTGAGTCAGTGGGTGCCCCGTTATTGCCAGGTCAGACATTGCAGCATGACCCAGCTCAAGGGTAATGGGTGTATAGCAAATTCGAGAAGCCTAGCTAGGTTGTATTCCATGTCAGACAGGGCTTAGTGGGTCCCAGGAGAGCAGCAGTTTGCGGTGTTTGGCCCTCATCTTGCTGTGGCACCATGCCAATTGATTGTCAGTGTGGTGCATGGTGTCACTCCTGAACCCTGTGTGTGATGGTAATGTGTATGCCAACTGTGGTGTTGGTGCTGTAATTGACCCAGTGTTCCCTTTCTATCTCTCCCCCCCTTTTTTCTTCTGTCATCCTGTCCATGTGTTCATTAGCATCATCTGGCGGAAGAGCAGGGGCACCGGCGACTGAGGGAGCTGCATCCCACAGGGCCCAGGAGGCAGAGTCCACTGATGCCGACGGAACCAGTGGGACAGAGGGCGAGGGGAGCACCACAGCGGAGACAGGAGGTGACAACACTGACTCTAATTCCTCTTCTGATGGGAGATCCCTGGTGGTGGCGGACACCTCTTGGACCACCCCAGCTCCAGGTACAGCTGCCACCCCCGTATCAGCACCGCCCTCCCAGTGGCCCCTCAGCGAGTTGCCCGTGCCCGCTCACCCAGGAGGGTGGGCATCTCCTTCGCCCTAGGCACCTCCGGCCCTGCCCCAGTGAGCCCTGCTGCCCTGAGTGAGGAGGCTATTGACCTCCTGAAAACCATCTCTGTAGGGCAATAAACCATAGTGAATGCCATCCAGGGGCTGGCATCCCAGATGCAGCAATGCAATGGTTTCCTGGAGGGCATCTACGGTGGCTTGGCAGTCTAACAGAGATCGTTCCAGGCTGTAGCCTCCTCTCTGATGGCAGCCATTGCTCCTGTTCCTACCGTACCCCCTCCAACTACCACTTCCCAGTCTCCTCAACCCCAACCCACCCCATGCACACATACAGACAAGAATGCACACAAAACATCAGACAAGAGTAGCACAGTCAAACACAGGCAGTACATTTCAGACCACAAGCACTCACACAAACACCAGACAGTTGCACGCACAACAACATCCACTGCCTCCACTGTCTCCACCTCCTCCTCCTCCCTCACAGTCACATCCGCACCGAAAGGGGGCTGACCTGAAGCAAACTCTGAATACAAGATGAGGCCTATACGCCTGCTTGTAAGTAAATCTACACATGTAAATTTAGTCTTATACTTTTGAGTAACTTTACTGCTCTGGGATATTCATCATTTCCAGGTGTAAAGATACTCAAAAGTTTGGGCTTTCATGTCTCCACCCCCTGAAACAGGGGGCGGAGCATGATTTATGAGTGTAAAATTACTAATGTAGCAGTAAGTCCAGCACCGCACCCAGCCAACTACTGAAAAAGTAGAAAGCAATAGGAAATAATATTAAATTAAAATAATGTAATAATTTATTATGACTTTTTAAATATATATATATATATAAAATAAATTGAAATGTAATATTGCAAATACATATATCTTAATGAAAAGATAAGTTAGTAACCTTTTATAATGTAAAAATAAATGCAACTATTTATTTAAAGGATGAATACATTTCAATTAATTCATGTAGCTACAAAATACACTTTGTGAATAGGCCCCAAAATATTTCTCACCCGCATCATGCACAGTGTTGTTCTCAATTTGTGATTTCAGATGTGATTAAGGATGTTAGCAATGCAATCATTGAACATGTTATGAGTTATGTAATATGCAAGGGTACAAGTGCATGACAAGGGCGCATGTTATAGGTAATTTAGGGCAAGAGTTATAGTTACTTGAGATAACCATAACCGGTGAATCTCAGAAGTTTAATTACTTTAAAACTGTATGTTTTAACTGACAACACTAAATTATAATGCCCCTTTAACTTTTGGTTTTGTGAATTAATTTCTAAGGTTTTTTTACTGAATAGTAAGATATTATAAATTCCCAACTATAAAGTCACCTAAAGCTTGGGTTTTTCAGTGAATTTCTACAATTGTTTTGATTACGTAAAGTAACATATTTAGGCCCTCATTATGACACTGGCGGACGGCGGTATTATGGAGAAAAGTACTGCCAACAGGCTGGCGGTACTTCTCCCCATAATATGACATTGGTGGTTTGGCTCAAGCCAGACCGCCAATGTACCACTCCTTCCGCCACTAGCCCATCCGTGGGATTATGACCCCACCTACCGCTATGGTTTTCGTGGCCTCCTTACTGCCACGAAAACCATGGCGGTAGGCACTATCAGTGACAGGGAATCCCTTCCCTGTCACTGATAGGGGTCTTCCCTGGCCCCCTCCCCAGGTTCCTCCTCAACCCCCCTCCCTCTCCAGACCCACACCCCAACATACACGCACTATCACATACACTCATACAGCCATGCACCCACACATGCATACATTCATTCACACATACATCCAAACACACTGCCATACAAACAAGCACACACGCATTCACACAACACAACATACACGCACTCACACATCCACACACATACAACACGCATCACACACCTGCATTCACGCACACACAAACATTCACACACACACACCCCCACACACACAACACCCTCCTCCCCTGTCGGAGCACCCAACTTACCTGATTTCAGCAGAACACCGTCAGGCCGTATCATGCATCATGATACGGTCTGTGGTGGTCTACTGGTGTGGTGCTGCTGCTGGCAGCAGTGCCACCTTACCGCCGTCTGCTGTCATGACCATAGCGGGAATTCCGCCATCCTTCTGGCAGAATTCCAGCTACGGTCATAATATGGCAGTCGGCTGGTAGCTGCGGCAATGGTCTTTTGGCGGCCGTTGCCGCAGCGGTAGGTGTTTTTTTCTGCCACTGTCATAATGAGGGCCTTAGTGTCCTGCATGGTGTGTGGTTAGCCCTGCACCCAACTCCTTGCTAGCATCCAATCCACACCATGTACGGCATGGGGTTGGGTGCGGGGATTAGCTGGAGGCCAAATTGTAATTTTTAATTTGACCATTCTGGGACCTCCCGCACGCCCCTTATATTGTCCAGGGGACTGGGTACCCCTACCCTATCCCTTACATATTATATTAATTTATTTTGCAAAACTCAGAGTCTTTGAGTCCTGAGACGGCGGCTGCAACTTGTCCATCAGGTTGCAGCCAGATAATCACAACAGAACCTTAAGATTGTAGATCCCTGTTGTGGATCCCAGGCGGATTTGTGGCATGCACTTTAAATTCCTTTTTTTTAATTTACTTTCTCAAGAACTACTAAACTGATTTACACCATATTTCTAAAAACACGATTCCTAGATGAAGCTCTAGGTTCCTAGCAAATTTTGAGTAATTCCTTTCAACTGTTTTTGCAATATCGCTGTTCAATTTTCCTATGGAAATATAAGTTGGGATCCTTGCATTTTCTCTGCCCCTACTTAATGGATCCCCTGAAACTGCTGAGGTGGAAGAGATTTTTATTTGGAAAGTTGTGTGAAAATTCATCAAGTTTCTTATATAAGTATACCTGTAACTGCTGAATTTCCATGGTTTTGTATGGGTAAAATGTCAACCTAAGTATAATTTCCTTGTAACCTTTGTTTTTTTCACTGGATCTATCTATCTATCTATCTATCTATCTATCTATCTATCTATCTATCTATCTATCTATCAATAGGTTCAGAATTTACACGCACAATTCCATAGAAATGCATCTGTTACAGTTAGAGCTATTTCAAGTAACTGTAACTTGGGCCCTCGGTATGCACTGCTAATTACCCCACATATTACATCAGTCATGACATCTTCTAAGAAATAATTGATAATATAACTGCAACATCTGCGATAAAAATAGTGATGAGAAAACTGTGCCTGGCGGGGCGCAAGTTATAGTTACCATAGGAAGAGTGCTCACGCCTGCTGGGAGCAGAATTTTCATTTGTTTTCCTGACCCCTGGTGGGCTGGGGAAGGGGCCCGGGCAGGGGGCTGTGCAGTCCTCCCCCTCACCTTGCAGTAATTGTCTGACCCCGGGATATGGCCACATGACCTTTGGCCAACACCCCCATCTTCAGGCACCCAAGAGGGAGGCACGCAACCCTTCTCCTTTGGCCGATTTCGACCCCAGGGCCCCATGTCCTGGAGCCAGAAAATGTGCCCAAATATTCACTGGTGGATAATCTATTGTGAACAGAAAGTTTGGCCTTCCTCGCTGATTTTTGGGGTATGCCTCCGGTTTTATGCCTCAATGTACTTTCACACATACCTCTGCAACTCACATTAGGTGTACTCAACCTTTGTCTTGTTTATCAAGGAATGATACTTGCATCCCAAACTTCAGTGATTTGTAAACTGAGCACCAAATAACTTTCAACATGCACAATCATGATTCATCAGGGTTTATGTTATGTCCGTGCTATGGACCCACACAAGTACACCCCAGGGCCATGCCTTGTACCTAACCTCCCCCCCACAGGCAGTCAACCACTTCACAGGGCCTGCAATTGTGCGCAGTATGGGGTTGGCTAAAGGGCCTGTGCCCAACGCCCCACAGGTGGCCAACCCCCATTGCTGACCAACCACCCACAATCATGCAACCCCCATCGAACACCTACACAATATGTTGCTTTTTTTTTTTAAGATATTTCTCTGTACCATGGTACTGCCATATAATTATCACACAAGCAGTATTTCTTGGTACTGCAGGGAAGCACAAGCTTCACTTTTTATTGTTTGGTGGTTCCACAGTATCCTGCCATAATTATGCAGGACTACACAGGGGGTCGCACTGAGTCCCGTAGTATTCTGATAGTCCTCATCTGAGGCCTTGCTAGTCTCCATGGGAATAGTGTGGACCTGCAGCACAATTGTTTTTGGCACTTCCCCACTGGGACCCCGCACAAGAGCCTGGCGATCAGGGGACTCCTACTCTGCATCCTTATGCTCCCTTGTACCTTACTTTCTGTTTTCAAGACAGACGGGTCGAGTCATTTGAGATCAAAGCATACTGTGGTATCTCTGCTAGAATTCATTGTAAACTTCAGATTTATTTATATCTTGAATCATATCAATCAGGGATCAAATGGGATATAACCAATATATCGGGGCAATACTATGGTGGCCTGGTGTACAAAATAATGATGGGCTGGGATTACCAGTGGCTGAAATTAATTAAAGCATTCCATCCATCACTATGTTGTGTCCTTCAGTATAGGGTAATATAGGAACTAGAGTAATCTTTTTCTTATACACATTAAAACTGAATTTGCCACATGTTAGCACAATAGTGTCAGAATTTATTACGTTATTATTGGTGCTTTGCTGGATTAGTGCCAATAATTATGCACTAGGGAGCACCATTGAGTATTAGGGGCTCGTCATTTTAAGGCCTGCGATGTACATTTCACAGCGCCATTTTTGCAGTTTCTCTGCCTGGTGCAGGCATAATGTGGTGCACGGGGTTACAAAGTGGAGCAATGCTTGCATTGCACCACTTTGTAAATCTAGCTGGTCAAAAATACCTACCTAACGTCACATTAGCGTAAAACAAAATTACGCTAATGTCATGCAAGGAGGTGCAAGGGCCTTGTAAATCTGGCCCTTTGTTTGGGATAGCTAAGGTAGAGGGAGTTGCCATAGCTTGTTCTAAACTGAGCAAAAGCAAAGCAATACTAATGGTTTGTGTGAGAGAGAGAGAGCGGAAGAGAGTGAGAGAGAAAGAGAAAGGTGGGGGGGATAGAAATATTCTATGGAGGACTATGGCATGTTATTGTCACTTGTCTTATTTGCTTTCCAAGGTATACTTTGGAGTCCAGAGGTTTGCCGAGATACCTGTCTACTGAAACAGAACTCAGGCATCCATCTATTGAGGACTGAGCGGGCCAATGGAGAGGCATCTCAGTGTCTTTCTTCAGGTTGGATTGGGATAATTTCTGATTGCATGGATTCAATATATGATAGTTATGGTTTATCAACGAGTTTACAGCCTCCATAATGGTCCATGAGAAGCACTGGCTTGATGGTATTGGGGGAGCTGTATGCAGGCATCACACTCTGAAAACTGCCCTTATAGACTCAAGGCTATTTGTCAGTGGATTTGGGATAAGAAACATTGCTTTGAGAAAGTTGTCTTCAAACACTGGCCCAGAAACCTCCAGAAATCCACAATTGACCCAAATGGAATTGATTAGTAAAAACTACTTCAGTTTGAGTCTGAGGGTATTCAAGATTAATGGGGATCTGTAATTAATGTTTTTTAATCCCCCACTGACAAATAACTTCTGTGGAATGGATTGCTTTCTCATCACAGCACCCATCCCAAACATATGCTACAAGAACACAAAGCAGATTCTAATTGTGGCAAGATATAATAGCCTGTGCCACTTGGATCCTGATTACAAGTGCCCCTTAGTGCTAGATGTCCGTCAGTCAGCCATAATCTTTACTTGGCTATACCAGAAGTAAGCCATAAAAGCACATAAAACAGTAAAAGAGCAACGATAACCATAACAGTAAATCAAAAACTCATAAAATGTATAAAAACACATACAAATCTATGAATCATCATCTTCATTCTGGCACCAATTACAATAATGGAATAGTTCTGTTTAAACAGGTTTTCTAGAATACAATAAGGCTTTTCCTAACTTGTATGTCTTTTAGAATATAATGTGCCACCCTAGCACACACGTTCGGGGAGTTAAAGGCTAGAAAGAATTCCATTGCATCCAGGTATTTTCTTATATTGAGTTCATTATAAAGTGGCTTGAGGTAGAAGGTTCTAAGATGTTCATAGAATTTCCAAAATAGAACAAAATGCAGAGTACTTTGTTTGCTATCTCCATCGCAGGGGCAGTTAGCAGTCTCATGCGGGCAGTGCTAGATGCTTTTTATTGCACCTGATAAAATCAGAGTCCCAGTGGGTCCGGCATTTATCAGAAGCAGTAAATTGCACCTGTTCCTAGTTTCTGTGGAATAACATGCAGATTTTGGTGCATATCTGAAAGTAAATACCGCTCTTTTTCTCCCCTGTGAAATTTCGACAGATTCGCTGAAATTTAGAGGCATATTTAAGAAAAGTGGCACTGCGCACAGTGCAGCGCCATTTTTCTTTTGTCCTTTAGCATCCTCCCTACCGCCACCATGCGTGCACCGTATTTAAAATACGCCACACCATGGTACAGGGTAGGGGGCAAAAGCTTTATTTTTTATTCTATTGATGTACTCTGCAGGAGTAGCACCAAATTGTGTTCAATGGCATGCCCCTTTTTAACACCAGCTCTGACCAGGCGTTAAAAGTGCCGAACAAAATGATGCAAGGAAATCTGTTCTATTCCCTTGCGCCATTTTTCAGCCCTTCTAAAGGAAGAATGCCCCCAGGAACAGGCACAGTTTAGCACAAAGGGTTACAAAGTTGGGCAATGCATGCCTTACGCCACTGTGTAAATATGGCGCACCGTTTTTGGCCTTCTAACTCCACATTAGCTTAAAATAATTATGCTAATGTGGCATTCGAATGGCACTAGGAGCTCTTAAATATGCCCCTTAATGTTTATCGTGGACGGTATTGAATCCAGCAAATTGTGGGTGCAGTAAACTCTGCACAATATGTAATTCTGACTTCTCAAAAAATCAGGATTTACTCAGGGACTGGAAATTTCCAGCCTTCATAATCAGCCCTTTAATATATCTGCAGATGAGAAGATCAAAATTGGTGATTGTGACACTTACGCTCATCTGTTGCATCCCCTAACTTTTGTGGATGGTCAGGAATTCCTGTTGATCCCAACAGCGGAATTGGCATTGACTTTCCAGTCAGAAAAAACACTGGCCTTAAAAGAGCCACTTTATTTAGAATACACCATTACTCAACAGGTACATCCGTTTTTTCCTGGCTGGGTCAGCCAGGTACATCATGATTCAGACAGAAAAAAATGTGCAAATGTCTCCCCAAACTTTGGGAGATAATTTTCATTGTATGAGGAACGTTATCTCTTTTCAGATGGAAGAGGCCATTTTTAGAGGCCAGTCTTTGGAAGCAAATGTAAATAAGTGCACGATGACATCATGGCTTGGCAGATCTGCTGCTAATGTGTTTTGTTACAAACGTGGCTGCTGCCAACACAGCATCTAAATTCTAAACTTAAAATACCATAAAGTCTTGTAGAATTAAGAAAGAGCAGAATGTTGACAGTCTCCAGCATGAAGACAAAGCTGTTGTAGAGGGCAGGTCCCAATGCAGCTACCGGGGCTACAGAGCCACTATCTGTATTCACTTTTTGGGTACTTTGAAAGAAAAACCTGCATTAGCTGTCTCGCCTCTCCTCGCCTTTAGTCCTGCACTGACTGAAGAATAGGTTCAAATCTACCATCATATATTGGGTGAAACCACAATTTTAATGGACTTAGCTTACACAGTGACCAGGGAGCAATTCTACGCCTGGTGCTAGTCAAGACCTTTTAACAGATACAAAATCTTTGGACTGTATATGTAAAACATACTTTCTTATAGGTGTTCTCGATCGTCCTTCCTCATGCATTCGCATATTATTATTGTGACCTTTATAGTTTTCTGCCCCCAGGATGAGCCCACATCAGCCACTGACTAACTCACTGTGAATGAAAAGGAGCACATTCACACAGATGGTAGTTATCTTAAGCACCAGGTATTACAATGGCTTCTAGAGGCTAAAAGCTATTTTTGCTTTTACTCAATTTGTATTTTATAGACTTACGAGAGCACAACAGCTTCTCCGACACTAACGTTTCGCAAAAACCATTAAACAGTAAAACAAGCATTGAGAAAGGCGCGTGGCTTTGCCGTCGCTTGTTAGTTTGTTCACTTTAGTTCAGCAGGGACAGGAATTTGAAAGTCTATCAGTTTACTTAACTAACAAATAAACAGGGGAGTAGCTTCCGGTGAGGGGAGGCGGGGGGGGGGGGGGTTCTACACCCCCCTAATGAATGTTTTCTGTGAAGAATAGTTGGACACAGGTGCTTTCAGTCGGGTATGGTGCGGTGCCTGTCGGATTTCACCAAGGAAAGGGCCTGGTGGCAAGGAGGGAAAGATGCAGGCTGGGAGAAAGAAAGGGCCAAGAAAGATAGCAGTGAAGAAATAAGGTAAAGAAAATGGGGTTAAAGCAGAAGACAAGGAGCAAGAAGAAAGAAAATAAGAAAAACGGACCAAGGGAAAGAAGGTAGAATGAAGTAAGAGCGAAGGAGTAAACGAGCAAAGTGCAATGGGATGGTTTGTTTTCACCCCGGTACACCTCACTTTCTCCTCGGATCTGGCTCGCTCTGCCTAGTTTGCGTCTGATGCCAGCAGTATTTTGCCACGAGGAGAACGGCTAAAGGAAACGTGTAAGCTTCCCATTGTGGAGCCTGGAGCCTGAGAGGCCGCTGGAATGTCCCCGGTAGGAACGATTGTGTCAGGAATAATGGAAAGCGGCAATTATGCGGCAGAGCGGTAATTAAACGTGAAACAGAAGCGCACATCTGAGCGCGGCTGCAAAGCGCACCAGCGGCCGGCTGCCTTTGATGTCAAAGCGGATAAGTGGAAAGGATTGGACGAGGCTTGCCAAATTCTAATCACTGGCTGCTCAATTAAGACAGTGCTGTTCCAGCACGCACTGCTGTGTGTTTTTTCTCTTTTTGCAAGGCCGGGACCCGCCTGCAAGGCCAAGCAATTAAAATGCAATGAGCGCAACAAAGCATGGGATACGAGCAATTTCTCTTCAGTCATTTCCCTGCTTGGTACATTGTGCTTGCCTCGTAATCCCAATTAACTTTGCCAGAGAGCGAGACCTGTCTAGACTTCTAACAATCGACTGAAAAATGTTTGTTTACCTCCATATTTTCGCATCGTGATACTTTGGCCGCCACGTGTTTTCAGATTTCTTGGCAGTAGACTTACAAGATGGTTTACCTTAAGACATCGTTTCCAGTCTCACTTTTCACAAATCTTTGCGTTCACGTGTAATTCACTCAGGTTAGCAAGTTTCCAGTCTGTATAAATGTGACATTTGCATGTTTTCAAGGTGTTCATATGTGACACATGCCAGAATAATGTATGAAACTTTAAGTGGCACTTTATCCCAAACTGAATTCATTCACCCAAGCAGAGAAAATCCATCCACCTGTAAGTAGAAAATTCCGAGGACATGACATTATCAGTGGTAAACTTGACTATCGGGCACACTGGCCCACCAATAATTAAAGAGGCCCCCTCCACCCAGGAGAGCTGGCAGGGGTCACGTGGGTCCTGATCCTCACCCTCTGCGGCCCCCCAGTGATGAACACATTGTGGGTGCTCCAGGTGGGCACGGGGCATCCGCCAGTAATTAAAGAGGCCGGCTGCTGCCAGAGGCTGGCTTGAAAGGGCCAGTGTGTGGGGTCAGTTACTTTATGCTGTGGGCCATGAAGGGACAAAACAAACCGGGCCTTTCAGGCCAGCCCATTCTGGCAGGGACAGTGTGTCCAACAGGTCAGTCCAACAATGGCCCTAGAATAAGTAGGGATTATCCCAGCAGCACCAATTGTCTTCATTGTGGCCTTTCACTCTACTGCCAGCAATGTTTCCCTGAAGGTCACCATCACCTACAGAGTAGACAATTGGGTGCACAGTCTTTTTCCAGAAGGTCCCTTTACGACTCTATTGCTACGGTGTAATGGATAATTCTGGTAGTTGTAGTTATACATCTAAGATGGTAAAAACAAAACTACAATGCATGAATGCAAATAAAATGAGTGTTGGTAAAGCCAATATATCTCGCTTTTGTCACCTATTGGCTTGGCTTATGGCTTTTTAGACATGCTACACAGCATCCATGTTGCTGCACATCATGCCTAAAGTTAAAAAACAAAGCTTTTGGGTTGGTTGCCCATATCATTTTGTAGTTGCGTGCAGCATGCATGAGTGTGCCTACAAAATGAGGTAGCCACTTTTTTTTCTTTTCAGTTACTGATCTGAGCTGGATCGCTATAAAAAACTAAAATAAAACACACAAAAGCATACATATATATTTTTTTCAAAGTGGGTGGGCGCGGCATCGAAGGCAGCTTGGAGCGAGATGGCTGGAAGGCAAAGCAAAATGGGGGATTGTGGGTGAGTGCTGAAGCATCATGGGAGGGGACCTGCAAACAACATTGTGGCAAAGTTCGAGGGGGTGCAAAAGCAACGGGGGAGGGAATGAGTGAATGCAACACTGGGTTGGAGGAAAACAACATAGCAATTGTGTGGGGGGGAACCAATAGGGAGAGGTACACAGATGAACGCAAGAGAGAGGGGGTTCAGAGAAGCAGTCAAGCAACAGAGAGCAACATGGGGTGCAGGGAGCGAGACATACATGAGGGATATGGCTCAAAAGCAATAGAGCGCCTCACACAACAGACAACAGAAAAAAGAAGTGCTTGAAAAGCAAGCAGTGGAAGCAGTGATGCCAGTCGATCAAAGAGACTGTAAAGAGGCAATGCTCCATGGGAGGGAGAAACACAAGATTAACAAGCCTGGATACAAACAAGAATCAGGCAAAAAGGCGTGACAAGGAAAGCCAACCATGAGTAAGCAGTGGGTGGGCTCCAAGCCCCTTTATGTTATTGGTAAGCCACAATATGCTTTACACAGACAGTGCATTCATTGCCTAATAGGCCTGATCTAAAAAGACAAAACCCACACCTAGAGATGAAACATGAGTTCTTTAAAAGGAGGGCTTTAATGAGAGTGCTATTCAAATCACTGATTTTTTTGTTTGAAGGAGAAACAATTTGTTATGTTGCATTTCAATTTAGTTTTGAAAACAGGGCATGCATAATAATAAAAGTGAGGGTGTGCACACACAATTACCAGTTCCAGTCAGTGCACAGATGTTTCACATCTTTTTAATACAGAAGTGTTGTGCAATTATTTCCACTTTCCTACTGACAAATGTCTATATTCGCAAATAACACAACGTGAAATGCAATCACTGGTTTTCCATCCATATTGCTATCTTATTAAACGCACAATAAATTGAATTGCAAAGGCTTCCAGAGTGGTTAAAATGTCCTCTTGCTCCCTTTCTTTATCTGATGTTCAATCATGATTAAATCGGAACCTATTTTAAATGAACATGTTAACCGCGTTTAGCTGCCAGAGGAACTTTTTTATGTGTGACACCTTCGCCTTGTACTGATATTTAAATCCACACCACATTGCATTCTGGAACATATAGTTTTCTTTTCTAATAGGGGGTTTTGTACCCAACATTCAAAGTGATGTAGGCAGAAAACTGCCTGGAAGTGACATACATGAGATATCCGACTGGCCACTTTGATATCTGAAGTGACTTACTTTTGGGCTGTTGGAACTGGGCCTCTCTGTAGGGTTATTCCCAGAATTTATGCCTTCACACTCCTGTTTTGCTGAATTCATTTTTGTTAGCTTTACCACTCTCTGAACTTTACCACTACTAACCTGTGCTAAAATGCTTGTGCTCGCACCTTTAAAAATGGTAAAATTGGCTTCCACTGAATTGCCATACTTAATTTACTTTTAAGTCCTTAGTAAACTGGTGCTACATGTATTCAGGGCCTGGAAATTAAGGGCTAGATTTATGGTGGCCTTGCGCCGTTCCACCGTCACATTACCATCATTTGTTTGATGCTAGTGTGCGTTGGAAGGACAAAAACACTGTGCCATATTTACAAAGTGGCGCAATGCTTGCATTGTGCCACTTTGTAACTCCTTGCACCATATTATGCCTGCGCCAGGCATAATGTATGCCATGGGGCGTTCCGGCGCTAGGATGAATGTAAAAAGTAGTGCAAAGGAATCTATGAGATACCTTTGCGACATTTTTACAAGCATTTTTTAACTCCTGCTAAATGCAGGCATTAAAAAGAGGATCCCATTGGCTAGAATGTGTCTCTGGGTGTTTTGCAGGCCAAGAATGAACATTTTTGACACTAGTCCTGCAAAGCACCAGTGTAGTGTAAAATATTTTGACGCTAGTCCTCCCTGACTACCGTCATGGTGCGCAGTATTTTATATACGGCGCACACATGGTGCGTTGGGGGGCCATAAGGGGAGCAAGAAAAATGGTGCTGCATTAGGTGCAGCACCACGTTTCATAAATCTGGCCCTAAATGCTAATAGTGGACCTGCAGCAGTTACTGTACGCCCCATTTAAGTAGCTCTTTAAAAACATCTTAGCCTGCCATTGCAGTCTGGTTGTGCAGTTTTAAACTGCCATTCCGACCTGGCAAAATAAACATTTTGCCCAGCATAAATGTTCCTTTTTAGTACATATGTCACCCCTCGGGTAAGCCCTAAACAGCACAGTGAGCAGGATGCGTTGTATTTAGAACGTTGGACATATGCTTTTAAATTTTACATTTTCTGGTAGTGAAAAACGTATAAATTTGTTATCTCTATTGCAAGGCCTACCTCTCCCCTAGGACAACATTGGTTACATTACTGCATTTAATAAGTAATAACCTTTGTCTGGGAACAGGCTGGAATATCATGTTTGGTGTCTGAGGAATTGTAATTAAAAACCCTACACACAAAGAACTTCACACTAGCCTATTGTGCCCCCAGAAAGACTGGAACAGAACAAGGGTGGGGAGGTGGGGGGATGGGTGGAAAATTCCAGAAAGTTTTGTAGGGAGAAGACTCCAGAAGTGTCTATTACTTCAAAGTGGGTATGAGGTATAAGAAGGGGATCCTCAAACCCACTCTTCAGTATGACACTGGATCTGTGGATACTACAGGAGAAGGACACCCTGCTGCTTCGGGCCTGCCCTGCTTGCAGAGAAAGAAGACTGGACCTGCACTCTTCATCTCAGGCTGAAGTGACTCCAAGAGTCAGCTGACCTACCTCCTGTTCTGAGCTACAAGTACCCAATAAGCTCCTGAGGCCTCTCTGCTACTGCCCATCTGACCTGCTGCAACTGGACCTGACTGTATCTGCACCTGGCCTTTTTGAGCCCTGGTGCCTCTGTTTTAGTGAGTCCCTGTTCCCCAAGAGGTGCCTCTCAGGTCCTGGTTCAGCCACAATGATTGGCCTGGTCTTTGTGCTACAGAGATGACCATCTGTTACACGGCTGCTGCTCCTTTCAGCGACCTCCACTGTAAATGGACCTCTTTGCGCTGGACTTTAGCACATGAAGATCCAAAGAGTTTAACATAAGGTTGTAACAAAAGGACACCATCCTCCATGAAACTCCAATTGCTCCCACTTCCAGTTGCAGACTGTCACTAACATCCCAAGATGCTGATAACCATTTTAGCACTAATTGAAATATGTTATTGCTATGAAAAAAATATGAACATCCTAAAGCATGTGTTGATTTTATCCACAAAGGCATTTCAGTAAATGTCACTAAAAGTGAGCGGGGTGGCGTATGAGATACCTCTTAAATTGCTATTTGACAAAGGAGCAAAGATAGCTTTAGTGCCTAGGAATCTTTTTGAACAGATTGAGAGAGAAAGTGAAGTTATTTAAATTGGACATCAATCCAAAGGGTTTAACGTAAGGTTCTAACAAAAGGACCTCATCCACCATGAACGTCCAACTGCTCAAGCCTCCAGTTGCAAACTGTTCACTAACATTCCAAAAGCCCAACACTCTAGAATACCACATAGAGCTATGCAGCCCTGAAACCAATCAAAAAGAGATATCTGAATAAAATGGATTAGTGAAAATTATATGACACTTGTGATGGGGTAAGGAGTGCATGGAGATATGTCAGTAGATAAAGCCATTTTCCAGATTTGTTCAGCCATGATATTAATGTAGGAATTCTGTCTATCTGTGAGTGACAGTTCTGATTACATTTAAATGGAACAATTTGAACTTACACACATAAAAACAATGATTTATCAAAGATATGCCTGGGACTGAAACAGGTGTGCCCCAGAAAATGGGGTCATCAAGTACACCTAAGGTGGATAGATACCTTGCAGGGACGTGGAGGATTATACATTCACCACAAGGAAATGGTGGTAAGCTTATTGTGGTACCATATGTACTACCCACAAAGATCACATTACCAAGATGTCCAGTGCATGTGTGTGACACAGGTAGAAACAAACACACAATACCTTCCATCCATCTCCATGTCATGTTGCCGGTGGGTCTGTGTGTCCCTGTCTCATTGCCCTCATTCTATGGTAGTGTCTTCACGCCCCCATGCATGCCACCTTATCCCATGTCTATGACAAATTTTAACTTTTTTTTACATTCTTCATAATACTGTAGGTTAGAGAGGCATTCATCTTGAACATTTGTACTGAAGTCAGTTTCAGGCAGGAAAGATTTCAATTTTTATAAGAAGGGGGAGCTAGTATAAGACTGCCTTCGACATCTGTCCTTTGAAAAAAAAAGATCCAAATTATATTTTGTTGGCCATCATAGGCTTAAATCTGTGATTCTTAGGTGCTGTTGGCAAGCAGGAGAATTGTTGTCTTGGCCTGGAGGAGCTGTAGTTAGCTGCTTGGCATCCAATTCCGGGTAAGTCAAGGTTGGTTTTGGACCATTAGATTCCATTAGCCATTTAGATTTTCAGGGAGACTTGTGAGTCATGTATTTATAGACTGTGAAGTTTTTGTCGGTTTCAATCGATTCCATATAGAAGTTGAAGATGTTGGGGGTCAGAATGGCAGTCTTGGGTACTCCATTCATGAAAGGGGCTTCTGGGATATTGACCCCCAAATATGGATGAATTTGTGGTGGTTGCTGAGGTTGAAGTTAACTAATGAAGGACCTTGTCAGAGTACACTTGTTTACAACATGTGAATTAGTGCTTGGTGGTCGACGGTGTCAAAGGTACCTGACAGTGTGTATAGGTTTATGATGCCTCATGGGGGTCATTCTTATTGGTAATTTAAGGGTTGATGCCCACAACCTGAAGGGTGTCAGTTTCCATACCGCAGTGTAGTCTGGAGCTGTATTTTTGGTCCTGAAGGTGTTTTTCTACCTGATTTGAACTTTTAATGATAAGTAGATTGTTTTGTTGATTTATCTGATGAAAAGAAGGAGGGTAACAGGAAAGTAGTGGGTGGTAGTAACAGGCTTAACTATTGGCTTCTTTACATCATATGGTCTATCCTGTGTTGAGGTTATATATGAAAATTGTTTGGCTAAAAGAGCAATTGACAGGTTTGAGGAGGAAAACGAGGTCAAATCACTGGAGGGATTTTCCAATGTATGATGCTATGATGTTGTCTTCCTAGGTGGTGTTCTTGAAGGAGGTGAAGATGTTGGTGCGTTCAGTGTATGACAGTAGGTCCATTTGAGGGTTAGAATGACGGAAGATGGCTGACAGTGTGGATGTGTGTTTTTTTGTTCTAGAAGTGGGTCCTGGAAAGCAAATAATGACAAACAGAAAAGTGAAATCATCAAGTACGTTCAGTGATCGTGCATAGTTGTTGACTGCACTGTGACAACATCACAGGGTAAACCAAAAAATCAAATATGCAGAGTAGGACGGCACAGATTTTGCAGGCCAAGCACTGGATTTTCACCCTAACATCTTCTGCAAGTCATTACTCGGCTGGATTGCTTCTTTCATAATGATGTAATGCGAAAATAGCCTGTCGGTGCTATTATTCAGCGTTAAGTCAGACAATTTTACAAACATTTTAGAGCATGTGTCTTAAACTGGTAGTAATTATACGTTATTTTGAGATAACGAAAATATTTCTTTTGTGCTTTGACCATTTTTGAATATGAAACTGCGCTAAAAGATGAACTGCGGAGAAATGTTTGTGTAATGTCATATAATGTTTGTTCTGTAGATTAATAATTTAGTCACATAAAGAAGAAATCCCAATACAGGATTGTATAATCTGATCTGTTTAAGCAGAGGCAAGATAATTAACATTTTGACTAAAGAAATAATGCCTTTTATAAATGAAGAAGAGAAGAAGGCAGAGAAAGAATCTCTCTTGGTGCCATTTTAGTTTATTTTATTTTACCAGCATTTTTTTTCTCAAACAAGTATGCATTTTATACATGCGCAGTGCAGCTTTTGGTCAGCAGGCTTCATCCACTGGTCTTTAAACTATTATTCTCAATTTGCTTATGGCTAGCCAGCCCACTTTACCGACTGCCTCACGCCACCAAGGCCATGTCAGGCCTCAGGCATTTCTCTGGGAGGCGGGAAGGTTGGGGGGTCGCTATTATTACTGGGGGCCACTTTTGTAGCAGTGCAGCAGTTTTAAAATCACTGGAGAGTTTCTTGTATACCCAAGAGTTTTTAGGCAACAATAAACGTGGCAAGATAACTCTGGTGATTACGGTACCTGCTGGTAAGAGATTGGTGTTTTGTGTAATGGCAGTTTTGACTCATCGAAGGTAGTGCAGAGGGTTAAACTGCCTGCTGCAAAAATGTGTACTATGCAGATCACAGAACAGTATTTATGTGCATAGGTCAGTGTGACACTGCTTTTGTCACAGAGGTCCTTTTGTTACTGTGCAGTTCATAGGTTAGGATCATAATCTATCACAGTGAGCTATGAATTGCCATCAAAGAGCTCCATGCAAACCGCATGGTATGGGTGAGAAAGATATGTTTTTTCCCTGTCTTTGATTATCTTAATTTTACTAAAAGGGTTTGTTTGGGTAGAAATAAATTGTTATTAGTAAAGTCAACCCTAACCACTGTACATTCTGAATCCTGTGCTTATGCTTTCCCAGATCAAGCACTATTGAAAAATGCCTATCAGTATGGATGACATGTAAATCCTACACCTTGCTATCACCTTTGTCGTATGTAACATTTTGTATACACTGATGTACTCACATGTGATTCATTGTATCTGTAAGTGTAAGTGCTCCAACACCCTACACTGTAGCGGTCAGGTTCGCTTGCTATGCACTGTACAGGGGGCTGGTCTAAGAAAAGTTGCCAGGGCTGCTTTTGGTTCCTAGTCCGGCCCTGCCCATCACAGTGAGTGACGCCTCAAAGCCTGAGCAAATTCTTCACATCCACCTAAAAATAGTTCCTCTCTCTTCAGTTTCCAAGCTTGTTCAAAGTGTGTTATTTTACTTCATTTTTTATTTGTATTAACTTTAGATACAGGCTAGTTATTTTGCCTGCACTAGATTTCAAAGTTTACATTAGATAGAGCTTATGTGACATTGAAATATTGTAACTGCGAACAATTTGAGTGTTTGTTTATGTGGCAATTTGTTTTTGATTTATTCATAAATAATAACAAAATGTATGGCACAAATGAACTTGTTTTTTACAAGCATAAAACGTCCATGTTTAAATGACATCATATTATCTTTTTTCCTCTTTCTTGTTTGTGGCATATGCTTGCAATAAAAATAAAAACATGGCCATTGCACCAGTTGGCAAAGGACATATCTACTAGCTTAACATGTGTTTGTTTTTTTGCAACAGTCTCAAAGAGAAGAGAGTTACCATTTACGGTCAGCTATGCAGGAGTGTCAGCATGTGCCCCACAACCATTACTGTTCATTTGTACATTCATTTACTCATTTTACGGCACAGGAGTTACCCTTAGTGTGACCTCGTATGCTGCATTTTAATCCTTCTAACATGGTATGTTACAGAAAGGCCCAGGTCACAGAAGGAATCGTCCACCACTTATGCTTTGATCACTGTATTGAAGTATGGGGCAGATGCGACTATCTCTGGAATACGTTGAAGTATACCTTTTGCCTGGAATCAAGTGAAAATAAATCCAAAAAGCGTTACTTTTTCATAAGGAAAAGACTGTTTTTTTATTTTAAAAAGTTATACTTCATTACCCAGTTTTATTCAAATGGCTTTGCTTACAACATTTCTGTGCGATATTATAAAGCTCCAAATATACCTGGTCTTCATTTAATTCTCTACGAAAATATTAAATATTGAGATAGCTATTCTGATGTCTGGCTCTGTGACCTACAAATCCCTCATTTAGCTGAACAGTGAGTACCCAATTGAAGTTCATTAAAATATGTCTGTAGGCTTTCAGTGCTGAAAGTAAGGGATGTGAGCGAAAACAACACATAAGCAAGCAGCATTTCAAGTATGTAAACAGTAAATGAGAATATGTGTATTCCTAGTCAGGAGACTTGATAGTATGTCTGGAACACACACAATTTCAGACTGCCATAAAATGGACCAAAAAAAGCAATGGCTCTGATAGGATTGTGATGTAACTTCGTAAAGACATCACATCGTATGATGTCACTGCAGATTGTATATGCTACTCTTTCTGCCCACTTTTATTTTACCAGGATAAATAATACCTTATTCATTCATTCATTAAATCTTTATTCAGCTACGAGCCAGAAAGGATACCTTATGGAACAGAACTTTTAAGTTTGTTAATTTGTTTCCATACCCAACAACTAAAAAAACTCACTATTCGGTGCTTGAATTGAAGTTTTTTTTGAGTTTTGTTTTTATTCTGGCATCTAATAAGTTATGATTTTTACTGTGTTTCCTACTTGTCAGAGAAGAAATAGCTCAGAAATGCTTTTGAAGTATTGTTACATCCTGAATTAGGTACAATGCGTTCTCTGTCCCTAGTTTCTCTGATACTTGCTGCTCAGCCACGGTGTGTCTGATGTCATAGAATGTTTATGTATGCTTGGAGAAATCAGCTGGAGAGAGTGGGCTGAGCGGACAGAGGCTGCTCCTGGTGGGGCATGGATATGCCGTTGATATGGCTTTGAGATGACATCTGTGACCAGTAACTAAGACTTTATTCTTCAAATAAACTTCATAAACCTACATTACCTGCCTACTGAGGATCCATCTTTGATTGTAACAAGTATACTACTGGATTGTGCAATCTTGAGGGCCAGTCCAGTTTTTTGGAAGTGTTACCTTTATACCCACCTAAGATTTTGTCAATGGTTACTCAGTTCTGAGGGGGGTGATTTTTTACTATGATCTGGGAATTTCATGTTTTTTTCTAAAATTTTAATTTTACAGCAGATATATCTTCCAAAAAGGTACCTTGAGCTGAGTTGTTCTGCCACAAAGTCCTGGTTAGTAAAACATTTTAAAAACTTAATTAACTGCACACACTTTGTAGCATTTCTGACACAAGTCTTGAAGAGTGATTAGTGAAGTTTCACAATTTAACACACGAAACTCTGTGTCTGCACTTATTCGTATAAAAAGTAATCTCTGGTGTTTAGACATTAAGGTGCAACGTTTATGGGTGGTGGAAAGCAGTAATGCACATGAACCTTTGACATCTTTGAAGTACTCTATCACTATAGTTCCCAAATTCATAACTTTTAGGCCTTTTTCTGAGTGTTTCAATAAAACCTACTCTATCATAAGGTAATTACCGCAGCCATCTACCTACATTTTAAATTGTAACTGGACATTAGAGCTACCACAAATGTCTCTGAAATGAACGTATTCAGATCAAATCTCTCACAAAGTTTCGAAACGTACTTAAAACTTCATAAGAATAGCTAAAATCATACCAAAGAGCACTGAAATAGATGCAAATATGAGGACTTACAAATGTCTGAACAGGAGAAAAAAAAATCAAACGGGTACTTAGAGTGTTGCTTTCATGGATGGTCTGCTGATGACAATGAATTGCATGTCTGCTCGGTCCATAACAAACCAGAATAAATATCTAAATTCTGAAGTTTTCCTGTGGTTTTAGATGTGCTAGATCAAGACAATCCTAAGGCTAGAAGGCCTAAAAGGCCTTCCTTGACCTTTACAATTTGACACTGCAGTTTTGTATGGCAAGGAGAGGTTAAACTGGGATGAAGTTCAATTGTTTTTATCTTCTTGCAGGTTGGGTGTCACATTATAATTCTATCTAAACTTTAGACCATAATCTGGTGCAGACTGTGCAGTAAACACTGCTGTCAGCTGTCCCTGTATGCATATGTTAATCGTAAATCCTTAATTACCATAATTGTATTTATTTATTGATGGACTGATTGATTGCTGCAATTTTTCAAACTGATGAGTTGAATTTCTGCTTAGAACTGCTTAATGAGGGCAGGCCAAGCAAAAACAGAAAAAAGCGTAACACGATTATTTTCTGTTTTACACAACAGCAATGGACTGTGTGACCTACTGAATCTGTCTGTTTACTGCCTGCTGTGACTTAACAGGTGCCACATGGCCTCCAGTGTTCGCTTTGACTTACAGCAATGACATGCAGTACATACATAAAGAAAAATTGATATGAAGGTGATCATTTCATAATCCTTATTTACAGCATCATTATCTATTAAAATGCCCACACCCTGATTTAAAACGATTCCCATAATATGCCCCACTGAAGTGTTTGACTAACTGAAAATAAGTACCTGTGGCCCATTTGTCAACCTTTGTGCAGCTCAGCGACACAACTTGCTTCACTGCGTCAAATGGAGAGAGCAGGAATGCACCATAATGACTAATATATGGCGCACTCATGCTCTCTCCCTGTGCTGGCGCAGTTGTGGCTGACAGGCACCAGCACAGCCACCTTTGCAGCATGGTGCAAGGGCGCCTGCATTGCAGCCAGGTTTGCTTTTGTGCAGGAAGAATGACCTTCGTGCTTCCGAATGCAGCATACGTGGAAAGAGGAAATAACAAAGAGACATAAACATATTTCTCCTCATTGAGCCTCCGTTAGGAAGGCATAGCATTTTGACACATCCCTAGGTGTCCTAGTCTTAGTGAATCTGGGAATGTACCAAAAGCCACGGGTGGATGTGTGGAAACACCCGCACTGCACCCATGGAACGTCTCTGAGGGCAGAGTAATGCAAGGCAACGACTTGGGCTGCCTTGCATTACTCAAAATTTACTATGCCACACAGAGCCACGCAAGGTGGCTCTACTTGGCATAGTAAATTTAACTTAATGTATTACATGCCTTTTTTTGCATTGTGTGACGCAAGGGCAAAACAAGCCATTGATAAATCTGGGCCTAAATGTTCATTAATGGTAACCATGAGACAAAATTGTTCAGATTTACTGATGTCTTGTCAATTGAGGTTAGCATTGTATTGTATTAATATAGCGCTTTCCATGGCTCTGGCGCAGCCTCAATCGCTTAACTATGAAGGGAGGACCCTAAAGTAGCAAAACACGAGGAGTGATCTCAAAGGAACCAACAGGTCTGCCTTTTTTTTTGCTGCTCTGAGGCATTGCATTACATCTCCATGTCTGAAGCCCTCTCATAACCTTTCGTTTGCTCAAAGGAATGAATGAACAATGGGAACTGAAGCAGAGCAATGTTGCCTGAGCTTCCAGGCATTAAGGCAGAGTTAGGTGGGATTTAAACGTCTTGCCCAAGATCACAGAGGGTTTCAGTGACGTACAAAATAGGAGCGGGTGGCTCAATCCGCTTCCTGCCTCCAGGCCTACAGTGTAGCTATAACCAGTACCCCGGGCTAATGACGTGGTCACATGAGAAGCTGTCTGCCCTGCTCCGATAGAGATACCCTTTGTTGTGACACAGCTTTGAAACAGGCCAGCCCTGTGTGATCGTTTACCAGATGCCTCGAGACACTTTTGGAGACATGAATCACCTGGTAGAAATTCTGAAATGAAACATTTTCACAGGGACCCGCAGAACGCTGCGAGGTAGAAGTGACACTGTGGCAACCGAGACACCTTTTTTTCAGCTGTGGCTTTTCAAGCAGTAACGTGAGAAGGGGAGGGTTGTTCTAGCCGGAAGGCACGAGCTGGCGCGAGGCAGCAGCAAAGGCCGGGTGGTTCACAGGAACCTGCAGCTGCTGCTCGCCTTACATAATGATTACTACTGAGGAGGCTGCAGGCGGTGAAAAGGATGAAGTAAATGTGCCTGTCCTTTGCTGGAAGGTAGTTATTCTAAACCAAGTCAAAATAACTAATACATTAAGATCAGGCGTCCATTGTTATTAATTTCTTAAATTTCAAGGCAAGTGACTTGATACAAAAAAGCTGAGATAAATCGAGGGTCTGGCCAAATATTCTCCAAAAGTGAGCAGCTCCAAGCTAAAGGCACGCGTCCTCAGCAGGGGTAGAATTTCTCACTGGAGATAATATTCAACTAGTCATTGCAGACATCAACATTTGCAAACCAAATTGGGGCACCATAGCTAGGGTTACAGAGGAGGCCCTCATAGCTGGAACTGCCGTTACTGTGTAGTATTATCATGCTGCTGCGGCTTTTGTAGCAGGGATGACAAATAACATGCAGGAATCAGTATCTTCAGCGGATTTGCAGGTCTTCTAACCACACCGAATTACCAGGACAATCATAACGAGGGCATTTGAAGGGTTTTGTCATGGGGGTATCTATGTATCAATGTTTGTGGCATGTGTGTAGCACCAACCTAGACAATAGGCGGTAGTGCACTGGACAGAGTGTGAGATGCCCTATATATGCGATAGTTTCCTAATAAGGAATAGGCATCTTTACAGTCATCATGCTTATTTCCCTCTCTACTTCTTGCATCATACTATCCTCTCATACCCGGAACGTTGTTCAGATGTATTGTATTTAATCCCAGCAACAGCGCACTTACCGCTATAATTCGAGGCACCAAAGAATATTGAGTCTTCTCTAACTTGGTGACTAGGCCATCAGCAGCAACATATTTGGATACAAATGTCGGTGCTCTACGCAGATGAGTGAGATGATGTCAACAGTTAAAAAGTCTTCCGCATTATAGTTCGAGAACGAACAGTGATCGATCCGAGGAGGGACAGACAACCTTTCTTCAGGCCTGTATCACTATCAGTAAATCTAAATAAAAAAATAGAGGAGTGAAGGCCCTGCCATTGCCCTCCTAAACAATCAACCCTATCCCTTGGCCAGCATCTCACTGCTGCCCAGCCTATCCATAAATCTCGTTGGTTAGACTAACAAAGCTGTGCGGTGAAACCCACATCATTAGCCTTTGCTATAACAAAGCGCGATCAAGCTTGTTGACGGGGGTACTGATATTTACAAATACACAAGCCAGTGAAACCCCTCTGTTCTTTATAGAGTAAGCAGCCCCCAGCTTTAGGGTGATTTTGTTGTTCATTGTGGAAATGGCTTTCATGAACCATGTTTCAGTTATAGGAATAATAGAAGTAGCTTCCTATGAAGAAATCAGGTCTTCTGCCAAGAACTTAGCAAAGATCTTAGAGGGAGCAGACAATATCGGAAGAAATGAGTAGTTTGTAAAAAAAATAATGTTCCCTATTTTTCTCTCCCAGGTGTCTGAAAAGATCCCAGTTTGTATGACTTTTGGAAGAGGAGTGGAAGCATCAATACCTACCATCAAGAGACTGTTTTCAGAATCAAGCTACTTGGCCTGTTAGACGCTACCCTGCCATATAAATATATCACCTATTTTACTGCCATCTTTCCTGCAAAGACACAATTTCCCCCTTGGTGGTTTGTTTAATTCATTCAGTAGAAGTACCAACAACAAAGAATCTAATGTGGGCATTTTTTGTGGATGGAACCTGAATGTATATTTGCTCTCAACCCTCAACCCTTCAAAACTACTTTACAAATGATTTTTGTCATGAGTGAGAATTGTATTTGGGTTAGCGTTCTAGTGCTTATTTCCAGGGGAGGGGGGCTATACTTAGAAATATTGTTATAGCCCTGCTCAGGGCGTCTAAAACTACTCACCAACCGTTCTTGTGAATGTTACACACAGACTACCAAGTATGATATATAACCACATATTTTGGATGTCAGACATTTGAAAGACCTATAAAATAGGGCAAATTTAGACATACATTTTCTGGTGCTTGTCAGAGATGTTAAACCTGCTGATATGTCAGTATATTCAATTATTGATTACTGATTGCCGTTTAAGTCCCGCAGGTCGATCGCCTCTAGGTCAACTATATGTATGTTGACAGCAACATCATCTCAGAAGTTCTAGTACAGTGTTCCGTGAATCACAGTCTGAGAAATTATAAGGATATTAATACCTAAATATTTGTCTTGTTTCATGATTTATGTCGTTCTATAGGATAGAGAAATTGCGTGGTAAAATCACAAGGGGCAACAAAACGTGGCTCAGACTATAAACCTAGAATGAACATCACTTTGAGCTTGTTATCAATATTATCAGGTGGGATGGGGACCACATCTACCTTTTCATGACAGTGATCAACAGATACCCCACAGGAAGCAGACTACACATTAGGAAACGTACCTAGCATTTCCACAAATTAGCTGTCAATGTTTTTAGATATTGCTATCAGTGCATTCATTTTCCTTTGGGCTGATTCCTCAAATATTTCTGAGCATATCTGATGACTGCAGTTATTCCAAGACTCAGGTCTCCTGGTTCACAACAAAAGAAAATAGTTTATGTAATCCACAAAGTCCTGGTCGAAAATATAATGTTACAGCCCGCAACATTCCTGGAGAGATCCATTGGTGCAGCCAAGTTCTTTTTGCTACAGCTTACATCAGTTCTTCTTGTGCAGAGCCTCTACTGCTTCCTGGAGGCGTGCTTCTAAATGACAATCTTTGGTCATTGAGCCTATGGGGCATATTTGCAAGCCCCTAGTGCCTTCTTGCTCCACATTAGCGTAATTGTTTTTACGCTAATGTGAAGTTAAGCAGGGATTTTTGCTGCACCATATTTACAAAGTGGCTCAATGCAAGCATTGCACTATTTTGTAACCCCTTGCATCACATTATGCCTGCGTCAGGCATAATGTATGTAAGGGGAGGAGGCCAGCAAAAATGGTGCATTGAAATTTACAAGATTTCAGTGCACCATTTTTGGCGTAATTGTTAATGCCTGGTCAAAGACGGCGTTAACATGACACACCCATAGTAACCTCTGGGCCTCCTTGCACTTTGCTGCATTGGCATCCACATTTTTGACGCTAGTCCAGCAAAGCACCACAATAGTGTAAACAATTCTGACGCTATAGGCCACCATGGTGTGCAATATCATAAATACAGTGCAACCATAGTGTCATTAGGTATCAGTAGGGGGGTGCTAGAAAAGTGGCGCATCATATATGATGCGCCACTTTCTTGTAAATATGCCCCTAAAATTGTAGGCAAGTACAATGACAAACCTCACTTCCATAAAGTAAACATGTTTGGGACACCGAAAGGGCAGCATTTTCTACAATGACAGCCAACAATGTGCTCATTTTCCCCCAACTTTAAACAAAGTTTTGCTATTTTAATTGAGTAGTCTGACCAGGCTAGCAGTGTGTACAGTCCACTTATACCTTGTCTCAACTAGGTAACACCATATTGTACTAATTTGTCTTATTATATGTTTATTCCCAATCTATACTTTCGTAGAAGTTGCTAAAGTGCTAAGCTCATGTCACTTCTGTGCTCCTCCACTCAGGTCGCTTTGGGCCACATTATGACAATGGCGTTAAAAACAGCCTACCACCGCGGCGATGGCCGCCAAAACACCATCACAGTGGCTACCATGCATCCACCAGATTCTGACCACAGCCGGACTTCAGCCACAAGAAGGGCGGAAATACAGCCATGGCCACACTGGCCGATGGTGGTAAGGTGGCGCTGCTACCACCAGCACCGCCACGCCAGTAGATCGCTGCCAGCTTTATCATGACCTGTGATACAGCCTGGCGGTGTTCTGCTGGCGGGCGCTGCTGGCGGTAGAAGCACCCTGTCCCGTTCCCTGACGGAAGACCACCTGGATGAAGGTAAGTTGGGCTTCAACCGGGGAGGGAAGTGGGAGGGTGTTGTGTGTGTGGGGGGTTGTGTGCATGAACGTGTGAGTGTGTGCGTGAATGCGTCTGTGTGTAGTGTTGTTTGCGTGGGTGTATGCATGTGTGTGAATGCGTGTAAGAATGGAAATGTGAATGTGTGTCTGCATGTCAATGTGTATGTGTGTACCGATGTGTGCGAGCATGACTGTATGTATGCATGTATGCCAGTGTGAGTGAGTGGGTGTATGCGTGGTGCATGTCTGCGGGTGTGTGCGTGTATGGGGAGGTTGGGGGATCGAAATGGATGGAGGGAGAGTGGGGGGCATCTGGGGAGTGTTTGGGGGGTAGGTGAGCCTCCTACCAGTGTCAGGGAAGGAATTCCGTGTCACTGGTAGGGCCTACCACCATGGTTTTTGTGGCGTTGCTAACACCACGTAAACCATGGCGTTAGGCTGGCTCAAAATGCCGCCAGCTGTATTATAGCAGCCGCCGGTCTGGAGATTGATATCTCCAGCCCAGTAGCTGCTACCACCATGGTGGTCTGAGTGGAGTAGTGGCGGGTTGGCTGCAGCCAACCTGCCATTCTCATATTGTGGCGGCATGTTGGCGGTACTGCTGCCACAGTACCACTCACCGCTGGGGTCATAATGACCCTCTTTGTTAGTTGTCTTTGGATGCACAGGTTGTTAATTCCCTTAATCACCAGTAACACGGTCGATCTACATCAATCTTCTTACTTAGTAGAAATGCTGGATATTGCTGGAGGTTCGTGAGTCACCAGCAGGATTCCTTCTATAAATTGTTTGAAAAAAACTTTCAGTGAAAACGCCTTGTCACTGTATACTCCACTTTTCTGTAGATCATGGAAAAACTAAGTCCACATTAATTGTACAAAACATCATTGCCTAGAATTTGTTTCAGAATTAGCATTGTTCTCCGTTTTTAGATCTAGATTTTTACAGTGCAGTTGTTAACAGACCTTTTGCTAACTATGTAGAGTGGGCTTTCGGTCCAAGCCTTTCAAAATCTGGCTTTAGTCAAGAAGCCTCTGTAAGCCCTTGATTGAACACTTTGTCAAACACTTCTTGGCTTCATCAAGTGGAGTATTCATCTCACCAAGGACTATTGGCTGTATGTGTGTATCCTTCCACCTCCACTCCAGTGTTTCATTGAACAGTAGGAGGAACTACTTTACCACTATCACCCTCTCTGTTTACTCCTGCTGGCTCCCTCTTGGGTGTCTCACTGTAATATGCTAATGTCTCATGCACTAGCACATTAAGCCCAGGTCTATTTGCTTTGCTAGTGTTATTTTGATCTCGTTGTCTTTTAGGGGGAGGGATGAAGACAACACTTTCTCAGTAGTAGTGAGCTAAGTGATTTTGCAGATTGTGCAACCCTGGTTTGATTTTGTACTTTTAAAATTTGCAATTTATGCTTATATCACCATTGTTACTTTTCATAGCACTGCCTTATCGCCCTTCAATATGGTTCGTATTTTAAAGTCTTTTAATTTAATGCAACAAAATAAATAATTAAACCCATTGTGTTTATTATAGAAAGTTCTGATGGCAAAGAGCGTTAGTTTCATTTTTTAAATTATGTAGTTTTATAGAACACTGTGCAATGGCTTTTGGTTGCTTTAGTGTCCTTAGATTATGTCATCGTTTTTCACGGTGAGGCGGAAGGAGTCCAACCCGGTAAGGTAGAGATCCACCCCGCCATACCTCAATCATGATCCGCATCAGCATATAAATTATTTTTAAGTGAGCCACAACATTTTGGTTTCAAAGTTATTTTTCAAGCCTCCGTCGATTGGTTCTGCCAGTGCATTAGCGTCCAGTGCATTTGGTGCATGCTGCAGGTTGCTGTGGTGGACTACTATGGAGTTGATTACTCATTGGAGGACTTACTGAGAGACCAGGCTTGGAGTTATCTCCTGCATGTTCCAGATTGGCACATAGTCAACTGTTTGCCAAAACATTTCTTACTTACGGTGTTGTGGGGGCAGAGGGTGGCGTAGCTTTCTTTGGTGCCGCAGGTGCAGTGGCACCAGGGCCCAGAGGCCTGAGCGGCCCACTGAACACTGATTCTTGCTGTATTTTATCATTCAGACCGCAGCTCGCGTGCTCGTTTCCTCCCTCGCACCAGGCTCTATGGCGTACTGGCTGGCTACCTGTGCTGAGAATTTTAACTCTGGTTTTTGTATCCACTGTCAGCCAGTGGATCAGTATAGGACTGTTCTTCTGTCACAAGGAGTAAGCATAGCACTGGGGTGTGTAGGAAACAGATGTGCAGCAGGCACAGTGGCACCACAGCCCAGTGGCGTGAGGGGCCTAGTTGCACCCCGAGTTTGGTTGTTTATCTACTAAACGGAGGGTGCTGTGGAGGGTGGGGCAAATGGGCCAGTTTCATTCACCAGCATTAGACCCCCTTGTTCGCTTCCTAAACCACTGACATGCCTCAAAAAAAAATTACCATTTCCTGAGACCTTCAGAAAATTGCTGGAACATTCGATGGGGTGCAGCTACGTGTTGATACATGTTTTTTTTTTTTTGCAAAACAATGTTTGTCTCCTGAGTGAACCTTTCATTTTATGGTTGAGAACAGGAGACAAGGAAACAGCAGAACACATTCACAGGCAAGAACAGAGTGGCTGACACTGCGCCACTCTGATAGGCTGTCTGGTAATGAAGTATTCAAACCGGTTCAAAATGACAGCTCACCACCAGGTCATTAACTTATTTCCTTTTCTTTACCTAGCCGTGCGGTCTGTGATTAATTCGGGGTGAGGTAATGTAATTTCTGTAATGTGGTTTGGAGGAGGAATGTTTTGATTCTGGCCGGGATTAAATTCCAGCTAATTTGACACCGACATGACTGTGGTTAGAGGAAAAAAAATAAAAACAACCCTGCACTTCATTGAAGCATAGAAACTCGATGAGGATTCCTTTCAGGCCCAAAACAAAGGCAAATATTGAGTTATAACCGGAATGCCCGGCGCTGCTTCCACAAAGTGAGTAAATAACAGGCCTTTTTTCAGTGAAGCGTGAACGTGAGCTAATTAGGTGCCAAATCGGCCACCTTAGTGCATGTTTGGCGAGAGATGGAACTGTCAAGACAGAGCGTCGGCAACGCTAGGTCAGCTCTAGGACACTAAAAGCTGGGGAAACGGGCTTGGGTTTGAATAAGAGAGGACACAGAGAAAATACGCCAATCATAAGTTGTTGGTTTGATTAGATTTACAGGCCATGACACTATTTTTAAGCTCGAACCTGTCACGTTCAAGTGGTATTTTGTTTTATTTGTTTATTAATACAGTTGCACTTTTTGCATTATTCTTCTGCTGCTGAATGGGCACTTCAGAGTCATATCGTTGAAGGGAAGGGTGGGTATCACTTCTTGAGCATCATGTGCCCGAGGAGCTGTAGATGATGATGGTTCTGGCCTAAGTGCCTGATCTCCAGAAAATCCAGAACACAGCCGCGCGCCTCGTCCTTGGCCTCCCCCGCCACGAACGAATCTCACCACACCTCAATACCCTTCACTGGCTCCCCATAAATAAGAGAATCACATTCAAGATCCTCATCCACGTACACAAATCCCTCCTCAACACCGGCCCAACATACCTCAACGAAAGAGTGAACTTTCACACTCCCACCCGCAACCTCCGATCAGCCAACCTCGCCCTAGCCACAGTCTCCCGCATCCAATGCACCACCACAGGAGGCAGGTCCTTCTCCTACCTCGCCCCCAAAACCTGGAACTCCCTCCCCACCAACCTCCGCAAAACCAAAGACCTCCTGCTCTTCAGAAAAAAACTCAAAACATGGTTCTTCGAACAGTGACCCTCCTGCCCCCCTACCCCCCAAGCGCCTTGAGACCCTCACGGGTGAGTAGCGCGCTTTATAAATTCTTTTGATTGATTGATTGATCTCCTTCCCACATGGGGCTGCAACATGTGTAGCCCAGTGGCGTCACATAAGGCCCATAGCCGCCATGGTGTGTGGAGCCCCCGCGATCGAGGGGGCCCCATTTGCAGCACGCAGTCACACACCGTGCACAGGACGGTATGGTGACAGACTTATGACTAGGTCTAGGTCGGAGTGGCTGGGGCCCCCTCCATATGGTTTGCAGGGGAGACCCCTCAAGTGTTGTTATGCCACTGGTGTAGCCGTGTATCCTTAGAAGCTCCTTCTCACTCTCATTTTATATCTTGTTCATTGATCCATTAACATTTATGCATAAAATTCCGAAAATATTTAAAATGGAAACATCCAAAATCCCTGAATCATCATATTCTATAATTAGAGGCTAACAAGTGTGTCCTTTATATTCATATTATACAAAGGACACACTTGTTGGCCTCTAATAAAAACAAAAGACTTATGTTCTTGCCTTCAATAGAAAGAAAAAGTCTTACAGGAAAGATTTAAGACAGGTTTATCAAATATATGGTGGTCACTTGATTTCAACCCTAAAATTACAAACACGGTTCATATCAATATTTCAGATAAACAGCTTATGCTTATCAAGAAAGAATTCGATTTTCTAAAAGGAGCTTCCAAATACAGTCTACAGGCTGCTCATTATCAAATTAATGGCAGAAGGACAATATATGATGAAATCAAATTTCAAATAAAAAGTGCATCTTTAAATATAATAATACAGGGCAACCTGTTATAAATAAGTCAAATATATTTACAGCAACCATCTGGCAAATAAAAGCATCTACTAAATGCAATAGTTATACAAATCGGGGTAAAATTACCATAGCAACACTAAGCATAGGTCCCCAGAAATCCCTTTCTCTACAGCCACATCTTCACTATAAACCTCACCGTGCTGATAGGTATCTTCAAGTACCTTGTAAATTTGCACATATGTAAACCATTGTCTTCAGATCCACTGGTTTCAGAAATTAAATCAAACGAGCACATTTATAATACTTACAAAGGGCATAAAACATAGGCCAATTTTCCACAGAATTTCCATCAAATGTGCAGTGGCTGCTAAAGCCTCCATACTGCTTGTACTAAAATACCCATGCATAACAATCTTCAATAAAGTGAATGTAAAGTGGCCTGACTCAAGAATCATTGGCCAAATCTTTTTTTGTTTTTTTACTCCACATGCCTTATTTAATACTGTATATTTTGCACGGTCAAAGCACTGTTGGTTACAAATCTCAATGTATTAGTCTCGTCTGCATCCCAGAATAATTTCTCTAAAGGTGCTTCATAAATTCCAGGTTCTGAGGACAGGAGCTTTAAAGAGTAGACCAAGTACTGTGCAGTTCTTCCTCTGAAAATCTGACTTAGTGCAGTGTGAAGGCACTGTCTTCTGTGAGAGTCTAACCATAGGCATTTGTTCATGATGTACGGTGTTGCAGGGTGTGAGTAGGTACTAAAAGCTGTGGCCAGCATTTCTCCATGCACCAGATGGTGTTCTGAAGTCTGCTTATTTCTTTACTGGATGCCAGTGCAAAGCTACAGAATCTGATCTCTTCAAGCTGAAGATGAGGTGGGCGACTTGTTTCCGCATCCATGGTGTCTGGGCTTTTTGCTTCATGCCCTGTGTAGTGCATTGCAGCAGTCTTGGTAGGAATTTGTTAAACTGATGACCAGCTCACTAATGGATTGGCAGGATCAGCAAATGCAGGATCCAGGAGTAGGAACTAAGAGTAGGTGTGATAGCTTTTTGTCACTGTGTTTTCCTGGGGAGATCAAAGGAAAATATTGCATCAGATTTCATGCTCAAATTTCATACATTTTGTAAGAGTATTTGGGAGATCTCATAATAAAGACATTTTCGAGAGGGATTTTCTGTGGTTGCCTAGGATGAGAACTCACACTTTGGCCTTGGCAGTGGTGAAGTAGAACCATAAGCGGTGAACCATCTCAGTAATTGTGGTTCCCTAGGAGGTGAACTCACACGATGGCCTTCACAGTGGTGAAGAAGAATGATATGTGGTGAACCATCTCAGTACTTGTGCAAAGCAATGTGCAAGATGTGGGCAGGCACCAGGCCCCTCTTGGAGTCTGAAGAGCTCATGCCTGAAATTGGCATTCAAGTAAAGAGAACCTTGTAGTCACCTAGAATCTTTTCACACAGACCCAATAAGATGCTACAGAGGAACAGGAATAGGGCAGAGCCCCTTGGCACCATGTATGTGATTTTGGTGACAGCTTGTCGATGGTCAGCCCTGCTCTTTCAGCGAGAGTATTCCCTCTATTGCTTTATCAAATGCTAAGCCAAAAACAACCACAGCCAAAAATATGTATCACTTTCTATATAAAAAAGAAACAGGTACTGGATTAATAGTGAACGGCCACTGGGATCATTCTGAAATAGGAATGTCATTTCTTTTTTTAATGGGGTATTCCATTGTCTTTTAAGTCACTTGTTTCTCCTGCTGCCAGAATCACCGGCGTCACTTTGGTTTTCAATCATTGTTACTTTCAACAAAGTCCATTCATTGAAAAAATGAATTGTTCACGATGGCAGCAGCCAACCGGTTTAGCTCATAAATGTTGTTTGCGTTCGATAACTGGCTCTCCTAGGCTTCAATATTTGATGCTGTAGCGGCCCGGGGAGCAGCTGGACGGAATTAGCGAAAGAAAACACTGGAGGGAGGTGTTAAGACTTCAAAGGGGCGGCTGTAAATTCAGATCAGCCTCAAAAAGTGTCCAGCAATGCCCAGACAGTTGGTGAAAGTGAAGGCTCCATGTGCAGCTGGTGGTGGGTTTGAGACACCAAGCCAGCAGCCTTTGTTTTGAAGGATGAAGGTTAAAGAGATGCAGGGAACAGGGCAGGGGGATGCGAGAAACGTTGCTTTCAATTGAGCATAAAGCTTCCAATGGACAACTCATTAAAGGAGCCCAGTGCACGGTTTTAGGCAATTCGCTGTACACTTTCCCTTACAGTGCCTTATTAAGATTCCCTTGCAGATCCCCTTTTAGCTGGGAACGGAAGTTACCAGCCCTAAAGGATTACAAGATCCACTATAACTATGCAGACCCAGTCTGTTTTACCAACAGACTTTAACTGCTGAAAGCAGGGGATATACCCAAGTCAAACATAGGGGTAAATGGGAAATATCTTAGAAGAATCAGGTTAGTGTATCGTACCTGTCTCTCCACTGCAGTCGGCATTAAATTGCGCCTATGTTCTTCTCTACCACAACCATTGACTCTCTTGGCACTTGTACTTCTCGGCACTATTGTTACTGAGGCCCATATTTATGAAAAATGACGCACAACTGTACTAGCACAGTTGTTTGTCAATTTTTAACATGAGCTAACCTAATTCCCTAGCGACATCTGTGCACCATATTAAAAAAACGACGCAAAAGAATGGTTAGCGTAAAAAAAAATGCTGACCATTGCGACCTGCCTTAACGAAAAATGACGCTAATGCTGCAAAAGTGGCGCTAGACCATTTTGCGGCACATATTTATCACCCAATACGGGTTAACACCATTTTTACCACATTAGCGTGAAAAAACAGCGCACAAGCAAGAAAAATACAAGTTGAAACAGGAGATGGAGATTGCAGGCCAGGAGAGACCCCAAGGGGACCCCAATCACCCAAGTACCAGTCAGGAGGGTCCAGCAAAGTCCCAGAAGAAGGAGAAGAGGAAGCTCAAGTGTACGCTGTCGAAAGATCCTCTCCCCCTCCTGCGTTGCCAATGTGGCTGCTGTGGTGGTGTTTGGGGTTGCTGTGGTGGTGGTGGAGGGACCTGTTGTTATCGCTGACATCTGTGGCGTGTTCCATGCTGGAGCAACAACACTTCCATGTTGTCCTAGAGTATGCAAATGCTTCTTTGTGTTTTCCTTAAGTGGTGATGTGTGGGCCTCTTTTTAACACCTGGTCTGACCAGACGTTAAAATTAGATGCTAATTAGCCTTAGCGTCATTTTTTGGGTCTGCTTCGTTTTTGCGTTGGGTGGTAAATATGGAGCTAGAGGGCTAACCCTATCTTGCATATCATTGTCACAGTATGACGCATGGTGGGTTGGCGCTCCCAAAAAATGACGCTAACTCAGATATTTTGACGCTATAGGGGTCTAGTGTCAAAATATAAATATGGAGTTAAGATAGTGCCGCTTCTGCGTCAAAAAATTACGCAAAGGCGGTGCTAACTTTTCATAAATATGGGCCTTAAAACGTTTTAAAAAATCACACCTCCAGTTTCCCTTATTTGTTTTTTGTCATTTTTGTGTCCTATTATTCAATAAAGTTCATCATTTTAGTTCTACATAAATACGTTACACATTGCCCCTATGATAAGGCTCTCTGCTCTGGTCTAGAGGTACCAGAAGGATAAGCTTAGGTTTATTTAGTGACTTTAGGGGTTCACCCTGACAAGGATTGTGATTATTACTTGATGAGGATGCTTACCCCGCTCAAGTAATAACCCCATTTCATACACAGGTAACAAGATTTTTTAATTGGTTACATTTCTATGCTAGGTCCAGCTCATCTAATGTAAATGTTAGACACATAAAGCAAGTGCTAGAATTGGCAGGAAAATCTGGGAAAACGGAGGCCAAGATGGAGGGAGAATTAAATATGTATTAAAGGCAAGAGAAGCCATCAAAAATTATTTTTATGACTATACTACAGAGAATATAAATTTTAGGGTGAAATATTACCTTTAGCAGGGCACTGGGGCTAGGTCTCTGCTTATGTGCCTTATTGCTTCTCTGGACTTGTTGGTACAGAGCACAGCACACACATGGAATCATTCAGGGCAGAAGTTGTGTTCTTCGAAACAGAGGAAGGAGGCACGTGCATTGTAAAAAAAATCTGGTATAAACAATAAAGTAAGGCCCTCATTTTGATTGGCCAGGTATTTCCGATTGCATTTTTGTCACCTGGTAATTATTGAGCACAACAAAGTCTGCCCACCTGGATAAATTTAAATAGGTCAAACCTTCCACAACATTTCATGGGTAATAAAGATCTGTTGATTACCAGGACATGAATATTTCTATATGAATAGCACCAAAATATGCATGTTATCCATAATTACTTGTTATTTATATCACCTGGTAAGTTCCGAAGCTAAAGGATTAAGATTTACTAGGTGCCATAAATACGAAAATACTCTTTCAAAATGGGAACCTAGAAGGCATTATTAATTTAAGGGTGAGAATTTAATGGGAACAGAATAGACATAGGCCCACAATAAGAAGGAGAACATGCAAAAATATATTTCAAATAAAACTTGACAAAGGTTCAGATGGAAGATCTAAAACCAAAAGAAGGGGAGAAGGGACAATGGACTGCTTACTGTTATTATTTGAAGAGGGAGAACCCAATTACACACTAAGAAGTCTTATACAGTCAAATTTTCAAAAGCAAAGAAAGGGAGAAAACAGTATCATGATTCAAAGGTTAAAAAAACTGAAGAGTTATCTAGGTGAAGACTTAGGTCCAGATTTACAAGAATATCACACAATGCCGCACTTCACCAAAAGTTTCTGCGCTGCATTGCATAAGAGGGAGAGAGCAGGAAAGTGTCATACCATCTAAGAGTCACTGTTATCTATTAAAATTTACAAGTCTACTAAAATACTCACTCACCCTAATACTGGCCACAATCAGGCTGCCTAGCACCAGGCACACACCTCTGCGCCATATCTAGCATAGGTTTTGTACTGAAATGCTATCCTTCCAGAGCAAAATACTATGCCTCGACAAACTTTCAAACTTTCCCCACTTTAGAAGTGTGCTGTACAAGAAAAATCCCTTATATGACTCCCTTATGTTATTTTGTGGTGCAAAAGCCTGCCTCATATTGTTAGTAGATAGGGGGTTGCTTCAAAAACCATGCATGGTTGCATTGGAACATTCATGTACTACCGATGGAAATCCCCCTTGAATCAAAGTAATACAAAGCAGTGGATTACTTTCAGGCGCCTTTCCAGTGCAAAACACATTTTGCGAAGTATGCTAACTGAAAATAAACTTTTTGGGCCAGTACAAAATGTTAGTATACCTGTCCCTAAGCATCAAAAAAGAAGGTGCATGTTGTGGTCACTTGAACATTTATTTGCTGTTGCTTTGTGATGACCTTATGATGATTTTAGCTGTGACTGGTGAGATGGAGTGTAGAATGTTAGTATACTTATCCTTAAAGATAACCTGATTCACTATGCATGAAGGTAAAACAAAATCTAATGATATAAATTAGCACTTGCTGTCACAGTCTTGCACCACTATGAATAATATGTGCTGCAACTTTATTCATCAATTTTGTAATGGTGAAAATCTCAACTATTTATGCTGTGACTTCTATATATCACCTGCAGGATGCACACAGACTCCTGCAATATATAATGCAAAAACTATTTTGCTTTTGGGATGCTCTGACATAGGTCACTCAGTTATAACATCAGCATCAACAGATGCTGAATACTAACCCAGGTCTGTAAAAAAAATCTTTACGTATAGCAGTCAGATTTCTCAGGTTGCTTCACACAATTCAAACAAAAACAACAGGATAGCAAAAACTGTAGTCAGCAACAGCTTGCCACGTCTGCAGCACCAATGTGAATTATTATATTGCAAGGTCATTTCTCCAGCCTGAAATAAAATCCAAAAATATGACTTGCCCAAGTACAAAATAATATTTGCCTCCATGTCAGTTTCTGGACAAAATATTTTTGAAAACAGCTCACGAAATATCATCAAAATAATATAAATGGCAAAATATTGAAATCAAAAACATCTAATTTTAACTATATAGAACGTGCAAATAGTGAAAGATAAAAAATAAATAAAGTATTTTATGCAAACATATACAGAATATCTATACAAAATAACAAAAATATCTAAACACACAATACTGACTATAATAATATCACGAAAAACAAGAAAAATATATTTATATTAAACTATTAATTTAGATTAAATAGAGATAAAATAACAATCAATAAACAAACTACAGAATAACATTGTTAATACAATAAAACAATATAAAAATAAACACATTCTATAACAACAAAGACTAATTACACTAAAATAAACATTAGTACAAACATTAAAAATGATACAAATAAATGTATTAATCGAAACATATTAATATTAATAATACAACAATCCAACACATGCACATATTTTATTGTAGAACAGAAACATTAATTGGTGTCCACTCATAAAGTTAATAACTGCAAAAACATAAAGAACACACATAAAACATAAAATATACTGTACAACAAACTAAGTAATACAAATAAAAACATAATTAAGAGATCACTATAAAAAGAGCACAAAATCTGACTATTGTTAGCAGGAAAAAGTTACCAACCACACAAAAAATGACACTCTGCTTGACTGCATGAATAAAAGCCAGAAGGAAAAGTTTGACTAATATCATGTGCTCAGAAAGCTACAAGTCAAACCCCTGCTGCTCTTTGAGCATTTCAAGATATACAGATTCCGAAACCCATAACCACTACACATAATGAAGAACCTTTCCTCCTAAACAACAGCCACAATAATGACAGAAGAATAATTAGATTTGCAACTAAAACTAATCTCCTAAGATTAAGTCAATGTGAAACCTGGATGTAGGCAGAACTTTTAAAATGTGCCATCCACCATTCACACAGATATACACCATACATGGTGAATGTCATACCACTAACTTACTCCTCGTTTATGCAATGCTGCCTAACAAAGTGCAACTTACTATGAACATTTTAAACTACAACAAAGTAAAAACAAACTACTACTCTCCACACAAACTATAATAGACGTTGATCAGGCAATGATATAAATAATAAAACTATATCCACACACAACCGTACAAGGCAGCTAATACCACTTCAATCAAAGCATTTGAAAACATTTGTAACCATCTGCACTAAATATTGCAACAAGCAGCCTATTTACCTTTGAAATAAAAACTTAATTATTGTGGCATGTGCACCTGTAACAGACACAGATAACTACTACAACATACCAACAACATCCCCCTTTTATCAAAGAAATGAACAATACCTATGTCCTCAAATGGACTACTTCGAAGACACTTGGGTTGGCAGACTGCACCGCTCTAGACACAGGCCCCAATCCAAATTCTAAATACCATGATGGACTATATATAACAGCAACATGACTCAACAAGCCAAAACCAACAATGCAGTGGAACAAAGGCAAAAAGCCTTTCAAGTTACACTCAAAGACTCCAACCAACACTCTACAAATTCATAGAAGCCCTCTAAAAGAATAAACAACCAACAACTAAGGATAGAACAGTCAGTAGGCCAAATCTAACCTAGAATAACTGAACAAGCCAGTGAAAAATATGAAATGCTACAATTCAAAGTCATACTCTTTGAAAATAGCAAAGGAGTAGACTAACTAGAAATGATGGCTGAATCCCTAATACAAACCAACTACCTAACAATATACTCACAACTAAAATACAAAAAAACCTAACACCTCAATAACATAATCAATTTTAAAGAAATATTAGAATAAATATTTTTATAAATCAGTCTATAAAACAATATAGTAGTTAAGTAGAACATTAGACAGATAAATTAATTTAAAAAATCATAGGGCAACAAAAAATCCACTTCCAAATGACATTAATAAGAGTAGGAAATACAGGTAAAGGTAAAAAAGGCAGATAAATGAAAATAAAAAATAGACTATCTTCCTGTCATAAACAACAGAATGTCATCTCAACTGGGAAAGCTATCCATATTTGTGTGGTAAAAATAAAGTGAAGTGAGTATTCAATGACAGATTTTCATAACCCTTCTTATTACAATTCAACCAGACTTCCTCACCCTGCATGGAGATGCACAAAACTGTTCTATGTACAGCACGTTGTGTTTACTATGATGCTGCTGCAATAAAACTAATTTGTGCAGAAAACTTTGGTGTTCCTTTGAGCTAGATTTGTGCTAAAGCAAATTACTGAGAAAGAAATACGCTTTACCCTAATGCAGAGGCCAAGCTGCAACATGGCCATCATCACTTTTTGCAGCTGTCACTTTAGTTTGCTAATTAGAATTCAATGAATGTTGTTTTCTTTGATTTCAGAGTTTTTTCATACAACCCCAGTACATGCTACCTAAATTGGCATGCCATAACATTGATGCTGAGTGTTAGAAAAATGCATACATGAAAGGGTAACCCATGAATACCCTTGCAATCTTAAATGGGCAACAAAGTAAGTGCGACCAAGGGAATATTTTAAAAACAGTGATTATTAAATAATAACAAGTTGTCACTGAAATGTGTAACCACACATTCAGATGGCAATTAATGAATAATGATATATTGGAAAAAAACTTCAAAGGGGCAGGCATATTAAAAACATTACATTTTGGTTCAATTTAATATTTCTTAGAGTTACAAACAGGGGTCCATTTCCAATCTTTTCTCCAAAGAAAGTGTTTCCTTTGTAGCATACACCAGCTACATGTCGAACAACTGAAAAAAGCACTGTAATGTCCAGTGCTGTGAGGCACATATGTGCTAACCCACTCTTGCACATGACATAGTGCCTTATTACGAGTCCACTGAACTTCTGGCGGGAAGGTTGCCCCCTTACTGGCTACCTCCTCGCGGGCCCTATTATGACTTTCCCACTGGGCTCATGGGCTGAAACCAAGGTTTCTGCCCATGAGCCCAGCGGGAAAGTGGCTGCAGCATTGTTGCCAGCTCATAATCGAGCTGGCGGCAATGCTGTCACCCGCAGGGGCACCAGAACCCTTGCAATGCGCACTGCCTGCACAGCAGTCAGTGAGCATTAAGAGAGTGCTGGGCGGGGGTATCCCTGCACTGCCCATGTCAAGGCTGGCGGAGAACCAGGTCGTAATCAGCAGGGTGACGCTGACTTCAGCCCTTTCCTGGCTGATTATGACCTGCACCACCGTCAGCCCATTGGGAACATTTTTCCCGCAGGAGACGGCGGTCATTTGGCGTTCCGATCGCCAAACTCTTAATTTGACAGTCGGACTGCCAAACCAGCGGCGGAAATGACTGCCACTGTGAGTGAGTCTAGCGGTCTGTTGACTGCCAGATTTGTAATGAGGCCCAAAGTCTTTATCAATCATTATTTTATACTTGCATATTTTTTGATCATTGATCAGTCACTGACAGAAAAGCAAGAAGAGGAACACGCATAAACTGTCTGATTTCTTTGTAATAAATTCAATAGTTACCTTCTTCAGGATAATATGGTTAGGGCATAGTTGGCCGCCCCCCCTTTTTAAGGGCATGCCACAGAATCATTTGTGGATTTAAAAAAGTGCCAAAACAGGTTGATTCGTCGTAATCATAGCGTAAAGGGAAACTTTTTAAGCCACAATATGCACGGGCCAATGTTGTCTCTAGCATTGGAATGACATAAATCAGAGAAAAGCATATTTAGTGAATAAATCACAGAAACGTAAACCACAGTAGAGAGCACAAGGTTCCTAGCAGTGGAGGCTGGGACTGTTAGAAAGGTTCATGAGAGGAAAACATGACTCTAAATTGTGCAAAAGAATGACGTGACAGGTGTTCTGAAATTCCCCTTTCACCTGCTTACAGGTTGGGGCACATATTGCTCAAAATAAGTGCACTCACGGGCAAATTCTAAAAGGGAACACATTTGTCAGTTTTGTCAGCTGGGATATTTGCTTTCTGGATTTACAGGAATTCATTAGTATTTTCTTTCACTTGTGCTTTCCTACGATTAAGTGCTCCCGGCCCTCGCTGCTCTTGGCTGAAACAGTTTAAATCGCATTTCAACTAGGAGGCAAGATGTGATGTGTAAATATAACCTTATTTATTCATTTATGTGCAGTTTCATATAGTGCTAGAACCCCAAGAGGGTGGCTGAACGTTTTACATAGGAACACTGGGCCAGATGTAACAATTACCGACTCCTAAAATGGGTTTAGTTCACAGGGAAAATGCGTTTTCAGTCTCAGACTCTGATTAGAAGTTTTGCGACGAAGAAATGTTTTAGTACTTCTTTTTAAAACATCTTTTATTTTTCCCCACATTTAAATATTACATTTATTGAATAACAATAATAATGCTAAATTTACAGATCACATACGTATGAAAACCGTCATGCAAGATGTATTGCTGCACATAATAAGGGCGACTTGGAAAGACGGTGATAAGGACCGCCGGTTATAAGCCTCCACTCCTACAAACAACACACTCATAGAAGAAGTGCTTGAATTAATCTCCGACACTTGCTGTCTCCCTGGGACACATTTTGGTTCATGATTTTAGGTTGTATAGCATGTACATAAGGGGATATTAAAGAGATGGTTCGCACTATAAACAAAGGGCCGATTCTTGGAAGAAAATATAAAACTGCTTCATTGTGCCACAGCCACCCTTTTCTAGGAGTACTTAAGGAGAACTTGAGATTTCCCATTGTTCATGCCCAGGCATTTCCACCTGTGCAGTTGTAGTAGTATACAATTGTAAATTGTATTGTATTGTATTGTAATAGTATTTATATAGCGCTTACTACCCCTGACGAGGCGTCGAAGAGATTTTCGGCGAGTAGCAAGCTAACAAGAATTAGTGATGGATTAGTATCAGGAAAATATGAACACAGTTTTAGTATTATTATGAGTTAATTTGAGCCTTCTTTGATAAATGTTAAAATGTGTTCACATTGGTGCATTTGCACTTTTTTATTTGTATATTTTTTTCTCTCCAGGGAAATTATCATTACCCAGGAAAAACTTTTATTATACATCACGCCATCTTTTGAGGACGTTCCCTACTCATTTTTAACCTCGATAGAGAAGTCCTCCTGCCCTTGACAAAAATAACTTGGTGACCTTCACAGGGTAGGAAGGGTCACTGCAGCGTTCCTACAGTGCTACCAATATTTATAGACATTAGTTTGTAAGTGTTCACACCCTTCCCTGACCAGGAACGCTTACTTCCTACTGCTTCGACATTTACTCATATTGTGAGCTACATTTCAGTAAACCGTTTTACGAGCACAAGCCACATTGTTCAAATGACAATTTAGACTTGAAAAGATATTAGCTGCTTTCATGCTTGATTTGAAAGGTCAGGGATGGGCTAATACCTCTGAGGCTCTCACTATTAAAATCTGATGGCCCTAGGTGGAATGGTGGAGAATTAAAATGTTACTTTGCAGTTTCATTCTGATGTTCACTTCGCTACCCCCTCTTAATTTTTGAAAATGTTATTATGTGCTTAGGTAGGTGTGTGATTTGATTTTCGACTCCCCAGTACAGAGGGGATGTGTAAAGATGCATCATAGTTGTAACGAGAGATAAAATTAACATTTTGTGCAGAATTCATTGGATTCTACTTCACACACACTGTACAATGTACTGCCTTTTACCTTACAAACTTTGCTGAAGTGTTAGCACCTTCATGGGTTATGGTAACAAAATCCTGATACTAGGACATAGGGAAATGATGCAGGAAATATTAAACACATTTAGAACCCAACTGGAGAGAAATGCACTGTCAGGTTGTTTAGTGCAACTCATAGTCTCTCCACCAACATGGCATCCTTCTTAATCTTTCGCTCTTAAAACTTCATGATGAAACTCTTCATCAGCTCCCTCTAAATATACCAAGAAGCCTTAACAACCAACACCCTTACTCTCATTCCCATATGGCTCTTCACACCCATTCCACTTCATGTTGTCAGAGGAACTAAGCCGTCAGAGCCCCTACCTGTCACAAACTCCCAGCCATCAGGGCTTCTGCATGTTGCATCTCCCAGGCCACCAGGGCTTCAGTATGTCTCAGCCACCCAGCCTCAGGGCCTCTGCACGTTGCATCCCCCAGGCCACGAGGGCTCCAGTATGTCTCAGCCACCCGGCCTCGGTGCCTCTGCACGTTGCATCCCCCAGGCCACCAGGGCTCCAGTATGTCTCAGCCACCCGGCCTCGGTGCCTCTGCACGTTGCATCCCCCAGGCCACCAGGGCTTCAGTATATCTCAGCCACCCAGCCTCAGGGCCCCTGCACGTTGCATCCCCCAGGCCACCAGGGCTCCAGTATGTCTCAGCCACCCAGCCTCAGGGCCTCTGCACGTTGCATCCCCCAGGCCACCAGGGCTCCAGTATGTCTCAGCCACCCGGCCTCGGTGCCTCTGCACGTTGCATCCCCCAGGCCACCAGGGCTTCAGTATGTCTCAGCCACCCAGCCTCAGGGCCTCTGCACGTTGCATCCCCCAGGCCACCAGGGCTCCAGTATGTCTCAGCCACCCGGCCTCGGTGCCTCTGCACGTTGCATCCACCACGCCATCATTGCTTTCTGATGACGTAGTAGTATCTCACAGGAAGACAGACAAAGTATTTGTGCTTCCTTGAGACTGAGAATGTGTGCGACCAAACGCAGCATTTTTCTGGGAAGGGGGTCAGGATGTCTAGGTGGTGTGTATACAAACTCAATTGCTAAAAGTATCTGCTGTCAGGCTGAACTATGTCTCACTTTCTCACTCATATGCTATCTGTCTTCCCAGATGAATGTCGCTTCTGAAGAAGGTACCCAACGATTCCTGAGAGGTTAGCAGCAGTCCTCTCACTCCAACCTCTCGTCACTATGTGTTGCAGTGATTGAGTAGGTTTGTCCTTTACACTGAAACCCAACATAAATTTGGCCCCGCTTTTGTCGCACAATCCATGCTTAAACAGTAGTTATAAATCAGGTGCCACATTGCTTACAAGACGGTCAGCCTTCAATGTAGAGGAACTGGTTATTCCTAAAAAATGTAAAAGCAGTCTCCATTCTGCTGGGTCCCATAGCCCCTTCACAAGGTCTTTTCTCGTGGCCTGGCCCACTGTGGGCCACCACACGATCAGCGCAGCAAGCTCGTGATATAGGTGCTCTCTTCAAGAGGCTACTCTCGGCTGTTACTCCCAATATATACCCAACCATCTAGTGCTCTTTTCGCCACAACGTCAACTTTGAAGTATCCAAACATTGTTCAACCCGTCATAAAATTGCCAAGGATTCACTTCTGGACTGTACTGCAATGTCCTATAGGGTTGCCCAGTAAATTCTTAACTTGCAAAACTCAGACCCACACTGTGCTGTTCATTTTCACACTCAAACCTCCCGACATTATGTGTGTCCTGTACTTTTTACACTGATTCCAAATTGAAAAGCGACCTCAATTCAAGACACTGTACACTGACCACTTAAGCTGTCTTTCAGCCATACCTGGCAGCTAGCAGCCTAATGTCAGCTTCTGAGAATGTATTGCCCATTTGCACTCACAAACAAGGAAAACTTGGAGACCAATTGCTATACTCCCTGAACCCTCTGAGAGTCACGGCACATCTCAGATTTGTGGGTGATTTAATAAAATTCTGAACAGCTCTTAAAACATGCCTTCATTAATATGACCAACTACACTATCGTACATCATGCCATAATTATACATGCCTCCTGCCTTGACCCTGCCAATCATTGGATTGCAGTATTTACAGATTCCATTGGATCTCACATCTTACCATCCAACAACAGTGTTAGGTACATAAAATGAGCACTGACATGGTTCTACTGCTCCATTTAATTGTGGAAGCCCTTTCTCCCATTTCTTCAAAGTGTTCGTATTAGCATAACATTTCTATGCCCGATAACAAAACCCTAAAGAAATAACAAACATGCATTCTGAGAAGCAATGACTTTAGAGGGGCTGATTACCTGGGAATTGAGTGAGCCTTGCACCTCTGAACAAACAATTCAAATTCAAGTGGTCCTTCCAAGCTGATTTTCCTCTACAAATCCAAGCGGCTATGCAATTGACCTACTCCATGAAAGAATTCAATTTTTTGCATTAAAATCTGTTTCTTTAGGCATAAGGAGCATGCACGTGTTCAAGGGCATCAAAGTATTTTACTTTGATAGAGTTCTGGGTATGACACAGTCTTCATTTATTTTGGGGTTGCCCTTCTAGGTCTCTTCTATCACCCTCAGTTCTTCTCTAGAAACTTATTGTTGTCTGCATTTTTTATGAGTTTTCAGAATTTACTTACCACTTTCCATATACCTTTCATCCACTCCCATGCCCCACTTTTCTGATGATCTCACCCTAACCGGTATTCCCCATCATGGCCATGGCAACTTCCCAGCAGGCCGATTTGGCCCATGTGTAGTCCAAGCAGCAGTTCTAAGATGTAGCAGGCAGTCTTGGACATTAAAACCCTGGCTGGACCAAGGAACACTGTGTGATATAGACCGTCTTATATGGTCCTTCCGTGTTCTACCCTTGTTCTAAAGTTATTAGAGATGTTGTACCATAAACATGGGGTTGTCACAGGGTGCATGGCGTATAAAAATAGGTTCTACAGGAAATCGCACTACCCCACCGCTTGTCAGCCTAGCCGAAAGATCTCAAATTGCTCCATGTCAGGCAAGAGCAGTTCATCTAAGTATGTTAGTCTCTTTCCATTGTGGCAGTAGTAGCTTGGCTTCTGTCACTGAAAATTCAGGACTGAAACTTGAATGAATAGAGAGTTACTCTCATCTTACATGGGCATTTGCCTTTGCACACTGCAGCAAAGATATTTCATTAGTACCTCAATTGGTTACTAATTTCATTTGTGTTACTGAACATGGGTAGCCTTTTCCCTACTTTGCCTGTATTGTAAATATTAAGAAGGTTCAGAGTTTCATTAAACAAACTGCTAGGCTGACTTAATACCGGAGATTTACCGCATGTGTTTCCACATTGAGTAACCTAGATGAGTCCATTTAATTTAGGATAACTTCTGTGCCTTGCGGGTAACCAGGGGGAGAAGAGAGAAACCAAACACTATTTTGATTATCTCTGCTGATGGGTTTTTTGAAGCCCTAGGCTGTAAAATGTTTCCATCTCCACTTACCATTTACCTGTGCCAAATTTTGGGACCTTGCAGCTGCAATCTGATGCCCCGTGAGTGCTAAGGTGGCTGCTGAGTATCGCATTTCTTCAGCGCTGGACATGAGTGTGAAGAAGGGGGTCACTGAATGTGTTCGAGCCACATCAGCCGTGCATGTGAGTGCAATGTCAATTACCTGCCGACAATAGTGTGTTACAGCAGAGACAAGAAAATAACAATGATCCCACACACAGGCTGCCTAGGTAAGCTTTAGAGGTGATAATGTACGAGATATTCTTTGTTCATTTTGATCTTGGTGATATTTATAGAATGGAGTTTTCACTTAATTTAATTCTGCCCCACGGATGAATGCTCGATTATGGAGGCGGATACTGGCAAGTGAGGAGTTCACGAGAGCTCAACTTACATCCGGGCCCTACAAATTGAGTTAGAATTTGGCGACGAGCCCTATCTGATCTGGATGCTGTCAGGGACTTTGCGAGAGCTTCGCCTCGACAGCGATTGCAAGTCACATCGAATCCTGCCTAGAAATTTATAAACCTGTTCTGCTGGAGAGCTACGTTTGAGTGGGTGAAGTTTGGACCCCCTCCCAACTAATTAGCTGAAGTCCAAGGCATAACTCTATCTGGCTTTCTCAACCATATTTTCTTTAATTTGTCGCCATTCAAACATTTGTGTGCTCATATAAAACCCTATCGCATGGATAATGCACAACAGGGCTTTACATCCGTATAGAGGTTCTCGGTGTGATCCCCGGGGAACCCGGATTCCAGTGCACAAGGAGTTCGCGCCCAAACCATGATTGCGGGGATTGCCTTAGCTGTGTTCACAAGTGACGAGATCTTCACTGTACAGTGACAAAATATGCGAAAGGTGCATTCTTCTGAGTTTTGTCGCTTTGAACTGTGGGCAAACAAGCATCAGAAAGGTTTAAGCCATGGGCAAAGTACGCACTTATAACCACCTCGGTAAAGTGGTATTTTACTAAAGAAACATTTTACAGTTTTTATCACTTTGTCTGATTTCTCCATCAGGATCAATCACCTTCTCTCTGCCAAAGAACAATTTTCAGCTGTTTCGAGTGAAAGTTCAAATGCAATATTATATTATTAGACATTGCACATGCTTAAATGATAAGTTGTTCTGAACGGGAGGCGGAGGGGTATGTCTTGACCAGGGAACCACAAATCCTTAAAATGAAACTAGCAATGTTAACCCATTAAACCACATCCTGAGCAGCAAAATAATGCAGTTTCCAACACATAATTCGCCAAAGTATCAGTATTTATCCGGTGCAGCATTAACCTCAATATCATTTCGGTTTACCAAGTTTGTGTGAGCTGGCCTGTTGAGACACATTTCAGCATAATTTCCATACATTGAAAAAGGAATGTTTCAATAGTGTGAGGTCATACATCAGGAGAGGCCACCAATCAGGAGCAGCGAGTTGCTGCAATGCGAGGTCCTGCATCACGCTGTATTGAGTTGCGTCACCCTGCATCAGTCCTAAGGGAACCACAGTTGGGCCCGAAGGAGTACACTCTGATGCCAGCCAATGTTCCAGGTCCTTGAGGGCACCTCTTGGGGATCAGGATTCACTCAACAGAGCCCAGCAGCAGGGCACAGGCAGGTCCAGTGGAGTGTGGGCAGCTGGACAGATGCACAATAGGTCTCAGGAGCTTGTTATGTAACAAGCTGAGAACAAGAGGCTAGTCAACTAGCCTTTGGAGTCACTCCGGTGGTTCTGGGTTCAAGATGCAGGTCGAGTCTTCCTTCTTCAGGAAGCAAGGCAGTCTTTCTTGCAGTGGGGCAGCAGGGAAGTCCTTCCAGATGCAGGACAATAGAGCAACCCTTCTCCTGAGTCATCTATAAGTTCAGATATAAAGATATAATCTTAAGAGTGGGTCAAAGGGTTCTATTCTTATACCTAGTGCTCCCAATGAAGTTGGAGAAGCTTCTGCAGTCCCCCCACCACTCCCCCTCAAAGAGGTGTCTGGAATTTCCTGCTTCCCCGTCCTGGTTACAGTCTGTCTGCAGTCACAATAGACTGGTATGAATTTCTTTGTGTGTGATCTAAGATAGTGTATTTTTAGTGCAGGTGCTACAGGTAACAGCTCCAACCCCCACCTCCAATTCTGCTAACATCCAGGCACTCCACTGTGATACTGTCTTGGAGGAATGCACAAAGGCCAACTACCAACTACAGCTAGTCATGTGGCCTGGCAACAACTGCTGTAAGCACCAAATGGTTTCAGACAAGAAAATGCCAGGTTTCGTAAAGTTAAAGAGGTTTTAAATTACAATTCCTCAGACACCAAGCATTAAATTCTTATCTTCTCCCACACAAAGTTATCACCTATTAAACATAATAAAGTAACCCAATGTTATCCTAATTGTGAGATAGGCTTTCCAAAAATAAAAAGCGAATTTGAGAATTTTTCACTAACAGGACATGGAAAAGTTAAAGGTACATTTCCAACTTTTTAAATACAACACACCCTGCTCTATGGTGTATTTAGGGCCTAACTTAGGGGTGACATATGTATTTAAAGGGAAAGTTTAGGCCTGGCAAAAGGTTTATTTTCTAGGTCGAATTGGCACTTTAAAACTGCACACATGGCCTGCATGTTTTAATGGGCTATTTAAGTTGGTGGATCAATAAGTACCACATACCAGCTCTGGGTATGTGGTATACAACTTTACTAAGGACTTACAAATAGATGAAATACGCCAATTCAAAAGGTGCAAGCCACTGTCCTCCAAGGAACTCCACACAGTTATAATAATTGCACCACCACAGTTCCTTGCCACCACACCCTACACTCACCTCACCAAATCCCCTCATAGAGGGTTTAGGATTCCTATGTTCTGAGAACTCTCCAAATCTTTGGACCAATGGTCTTCCACCCTGTAAAGTGGGGGTGCAGTCTATATTTAGTGGAAAGGCCGTCCTTGTACTCAGCTGTAGCTGACCCATTCCAGGTCCCAGTGAGCAATGAAGAACTTGGAGGCTTGCAGACTGAAGCAAAATGACCAGGGCCCTCATTTGGGATCCACATCAAATACCAGGACAGCTTTAACAGGCGGTGCTAATTTCAAAAGCACTTTCCCAGCAAAACAACTTGAAAAAAAGCCACCCGATGGAGAACCCCTGAAGACAGCACACTGCCACGCCACCAGTACAATTTCATGTTTGCTGCTCCTCGTCCAAACGGCTTAAAGAACCAGGGCTACTGCAGCAGGCAAGAGCAATGTTTTCTTCCATAGCAGCTGTCTCTGGAAGCTCATGGTAGGACACTACAAACTGCTGCATCCTGGATCTTTGCTGTCTAAGGCCATTCGATGACTGCTGCCTTCTCTGCTCCTCCAGCCCTGTGACCACAAGTCTCAGGCCAGATCAAGGATGATTCAGTAAAGAGGCTTCAAAATGATCTGAACTTACGTCAACAATGCAAGAAGAGAGTAGACAGGTAATGAGATAATTTTCCCATCTCTTCTTTCTGACCCCAGGGTTGATTCATGTCTGTGTGCAAAACAAAGATATGTGGAATAGTAAAGAGCAAGCCTTATAGGATCCCACATTGAGTTCAGCAATGCATGAAAGCAGAGGTTGCTAACATGCACCTGGGATTGTTTGAGCATTCTCCCAGTCCTTGAGTCAGTGCAGTTGGATTGGTAGCTAAGTAAGGATCCTCAGACATGCACTTTTTCTGTGGACTATCAAGCCTTCAATAAGGTGACCAAAACAGATGTGAACTCAATTTCCTGAGCTGGTGAAAAGTCTGGGGGCTGCTCGCTTCTTGAGTACTGCAGATCTGGCTGGTGCCTAATGGCAGATCACACTAGCAGCCTGTGCAAAGGAGATGACTGCGTTTTCCACACTAGATGCTTAGTACCAGTTTAGCGTCATGCCTTTTGAGCTGAAGAATGCTCCTGCCACTTCCCAGTGCCTAGTGAATTGTGTTCTCTCAAGGTTGGAAGAGTTCTGTGGATGCCTTCTCCATTTTTACAACTCCTGGAAGGACCCCCTGAGGCATCTAGAACAGGTGTTGTTCAGCATACAGTTGAAAACACTGACAATCAAGGCATCCAACTGCCAAGTGGGTCAGTCCACTGTACTCAAAGTTGGGCATCAGATGTGCTGTCGAAAGATCATTCCATTGGATGCCAAAATCCAATCAGTGTTGGAGTGGGAGCTTCCCACCTCCTGGAATCAGGGAATAACCTTTTTAGTACTTAAGGCTATTACAAGAACGTTTAATCCAACTGTAAGCCCTGGACAACCCTCAAATCCAAGAACCATCCTAAAAATTTATTTCAGGTGGAGGATGTATAGCGAGGACAGGTTTCCCCTTGAAGTTGGATTCCCTACCAAGGTGATATGCCCAGGGAATGTACTGGCAGCCACTGCTTTTGGAGAAGTGAAGAATTCTGAAGACCTTAAAAATCCTACTTTCTACTCCATGGTCACTGATTATAGCATCATAATCTTGAACTAAAGTTGTCATACTTGCATCCTGCTGCAGCATGTGAATTTCATGACCATAGATTACGATGTTCTCTATGCTTACATCCTGCTATGATATTGGAATTTCTTAAAACTGGACTACTGCGTTGATCATCCTTCCATAACATAGGGATTTCATAATCTTCAACTACGATGTTGCCCACGTATATATCGTCCTTCTGCATGGGACCTTCATGATCCTTGACTGTAACACTATCAAGAGCTTCTGTGCAGTTAGACTAATTGTTTGGAAGTGGCAAGTGCCTTTTTGTTGTCATGATGTAGTTCTACCTTGTCACAGTAACATAACTTGCTGCTAAATACTAAGGGCCAGATTTTTAGAAAACTGGCGCAGCACAGTGCTGCGCCAAAATAAACAGCGTGGCACTGTGCTAGTTTTGAAACGCACGGCTGCGCCGTATTAACAAGAGTACGGTGCAGCCCTACGTTTCCTCCTGTGCTGGAGCTAAATTAAGCTACCTGCGTGAACGCAGGCATCCTTGCACCATAGTGCCTGCATTGAGGGGAGTGATTGTTTATGTGCAGGAAGGTATCCCTTCCTGCACATAAACAGTCTTGAATGACGATTTGGCACTTCTATGTGTGCTGCAGAATGCAGCACACATAGAAGTACCAAAGTGCCATTTTTTATGATTGTTTTTAGGCAGGAAGGGACACCTTCCTGCACATTAACAATCATCCATGGAATTTTGCTTCTTCTTTGTATGCTGCAGAATGCAGCATACATAGGAAAAGCAAAAAATTAGGAGGAATAAAATAATTCCTCCTCGTTTTGCCATGCTAACGCCACAGATTCACGACTTCTTGGAAATCTGGGGCAGTGTAAAAAACAATGGGAGTTGCAATGGAACGCCCACTGCAACACCCATTCATTGCCCCTCTGACACAGAAAACTGCGTCGGAGGGACCCTTATTTACAAGGAGGCGTAACGCCACAAAAAGTGGTGTTACACCCCCTTGTAACTATGGAGCCGTGAAAAGTGCCACCCGGTGGCTCTAGGGCCTTTTAAATCTGGCCCTAAATGCCCACAAACTTAAAAAATGTACAGTCACCAGGGCGTCATACTTTGTTCTGTTAGTAGACATTGAAAAGGGACTGTGGGCTGAGTGTCTGTGCGGTTTGCACGATGTTCCAGGAAAGCCGTAATTTTGAAAAAATATTCAAAACTTCCAGAAGGACAACTAGTCTCACAGACTTGAAGTATTAGAAATGCGAATGCTTTGAGAGGATAATAATGAATGTAAGTGTTAAGCACTACAGCCCTATTGAACGGATTCTTGAGTCACAATGCAATCTGTATTGACCAACAGCTTCACCATTAAATGCATATGAACATAACTAACTAAAACAACATGGTCTGTATAACCACCTGAACATCCAAGCAGCTAACCGTGCGTGCCTTAGAAAAGTGTTGCATCTGCCCTCCTGCAATGTAATGCATATTGATAATGAGGTTTGCAACATGCAAAATGTTACGTCTGTGCGGCCTGATGCACGCCAGCTTGCTTCTAATTACCAAGAGTAAACGTTAGTTTAAGCTGAAAACAGACCATGACTAATATGTGTGAAATCTGGGCCTGTGGGTGAAACTCCTGTTGCCGGAGGTATCGTAGTTTACGGAAACTGTGGGGTAACAGTGAGGGATAATGGCCTGTTGCAAACACATATCTATGGAAGAGATACAGGTCTGAATCTTTAGGGTGGGATCTGGCTTTTTGCTGGAGGAGCCAGTGTGTTAGCTCAGTGGGATATTGTTACTCACACCTAGAAATGTGTGTAATGTGCTAGTCACAAACTAGAGCCCAGGTGGGCCAACCAAGGTATAGGTGCAGTGGAAAGGTCACAGCAGTAATTTACAGAACCATGCGGTCACCTCATCACACCACTACCGTGCAGTTATGGTATATATATATATGTATATATATATATATACATACACACATATATATGCAGTAATAAACGTTTAAAATGTCAATTAAAACATTCGATTTTAAAAGAGCAAAACAAAAGACATTCACTAATTATAGGTATCTCAAGTAACTATTACTCGTGCCTTAAAATAGCTATAAATTGTGCTCCCCCCCCCTTGCAAAGTGCTGTTATCAGTGATGTCACAGAACGTCATGTGTGATGTAATATGTGAGGTAATAGGCAGTGCAAGGAAAGGGTGAAAGTTATCATTACTTTATAGGTGAATTCCCGTACTGCAGTAGCAGGAGTCCTGCTGCACTAGATGTTGCTATTTTCTAACATTAGTTTCTCCAAAATGGCTGAATAGATTTACACCAAGAAACAAAAAGCACTCTTTTTAATTAAAGTTCTAGCGTTCTGGCAAATCTGATATAATTATGTTCAGCAGTTTTTTCTGCATCGTTGTCTGAAGTTCCTTAAGGAAAGTGCATGGGGGATAAAGCATTTTGCAACCCCCTTTTCTTAGGCTCGGCTTGACGAATTGCTCCGAAACTACCTAGGAAGGAGCTGAGGTGACTGAACATCATTTTGGGAAGTTTCCAGAAGAATTGGGACCAAATATATTAGCAAAACATAAAAAGCTCTCCCTTTGGAAACTGTGACTCATGTATAACTACACAGTGGTGACCGCGTAATTTTTAATTTTATTGCCTAAAGAATAACAAGTCGAAAAACACAATGAAGAGGTTAGGCTAGACAATCGAACATATTAAGACTTACATTTGGATTTATTTTAAGTGCTAAGGCACATGTCTCAAAACTGGTTATAGAGTTTTAGAGCAATTTTGGAAAGGTGGTCTTGATTCAGAGTCTCTCCGATTACATAACTGAATATTAAAATGGTGAAATCAGGCTTTCTACGTTCAGTTCTCAGCCCAGCCCGGATTTGTTAAAATTGATATTGGTCTAATTCAAAATGCCTACATTTCCACTTTCTGTTTATCCAATGAGAGCATGCCGATATCCCTGAAGAATCTCTGGATGACCTGTTCCAGCTTCCTCTTCCCACCCCCTCCCAGCTTTGCTATCAATGCACACGTCAGGTTGCATCACAGATGTATCCTACACAATAGCACCTAGGATTGTGCATAAAGAACACAGCAAAACATGGTAGTACAATTTTCTATGAATGTGGCATCATTTCTACAAAATTCCTTTTCAGGTGCGTAATTCATTAGATAATATAACCAAAAGCAACAACTATTTGTTTCATTCCTGATTTTGCCAAGAGTAAAATAATCCCTTACACACTGTATTCGCCAATGTGCACGCCTAACTGAATTCTACTTTTATTTCAAGAATCCTTCACTTATATTCATACATGCAGAAATGTTCTTCTGTGTGTGATTTCTAAAACGTTTTTGCTGTACTCATTGCGCTTGCTGACGTGTACCAGTCAGCTCTGACTTTGCTATTGTCTGCTACCTTCTGTTATGTGGGGTTTGTGATTTAGAACCGATATTTTCAAACTAACCACACAATGGCGCTGTTTCTCCATAGCAGAGTGCCACAGAGCAGTGAATGTCAGCCCAGGGTCACCTTATGGCTGTAAACGCCTGTCAATTTCAGTCCATTTTCAAAGGCAAGTTTTCAGAAATATTCTATAATGTGTCATACATTGAAGAGTTTGACTAGGTTGCCTGCCAAGCTGTATTTCGCAATTAGGAATGATTTAGGTTCTACATCATAATATATTTTATTAATATCCTTCTGGGTAGGAACAGTGCATCTTTTTGCCAACTCACTACAGACCGCTTCAGTCATAACCTGATACAATACTGCGTAGACTCTACTTTGGGTCAGCCCCTCGATCGTGATTAGATAGATTTCTTGTTAATCTCAGTAACTTGCTCTTCATTGGACCCCCTTCCTTCCTCTTCTTTTGTTTGTCCAGCCCATGGACCATTTCCTCTTTCCCCCTGCTTTTGACTGGTGAAGTTTATCTTCCACTGCCGACATTATCAAACTACTTTTTATGTTTTCACATTTCATTTCCTATTTAGCGTTCCCTGGGAGTCCATATCCTGCTCCTTCCTCTGCTCTGTTAACACTCGCAGCCTTTCCCTCACTTCCAGACAGGGCTTAATTTGTGCCTGTTGTTTCCGGTACGGAGCACACGCACTTATTTTTGAGGGCCGGGTCATATTCTTCTGCCTCAAACCTTTACTGCGAGCAAAAGACACATATGGGAAAGACGGAGAAAAGGAAGAACTAAAAAGCGTCACAAAGGGAGAAATTAGAAAGCTGCAAGAGTGAGCGGAAGGGGCAGGAAGTGGCTTTATATGGATTGAAGAGGCCCGAGATGGCTTCAGGATTACACTGCTCCGGTATTCTGTCCTCGCACATTTAACTGCAGTAGCCGCGTGTTTAAGAGGAGGGCTTTGAGCACTGGCACCTTTTTATTTACAAATTAGGCAGTGCTTCCAGACCTCCCACACTATGTACTCCCTTCCTACTCCCAGTACTGGCTAGAGACTGACTGCTCCACGAGCCAGAAGGCAATGTGCCACCTTCAATGACAACACGCAGCACTTCCCTGGGCTTCTTGGTGCCTCCTGTCCCCAAACATCTCTCCCTCTCCCACCAAACCTCTACCACTGAATGATGGCGGCACTATTGGCTTCGCCAACATGGCTGCTTTTAAAAAATGTTGACATTGGCAAAGGCCACTGCAGCGACCAGCAATCTTGAAAGTCTATTGTTTATGCTTTCAAGATGACTACTTCATTGTGTGACACTGCATGATGTGATGGCGCAACACAGCAACAGTCTTGATTGTATAGAAAATAATGTTGTCATACTTTCAAGTACGTGGAATGTAGTACCCATCTTTTAAAATGTGCTGCCTTGTATGCAGAGCCACACATGAAAAAATCACCGTAACATCTGGTGGCTCAGGGAGTCTCAGAAAGGACAAAACCTTACTCAGTGAACTCCTAACTCTAGATGAGTTGCAACAGGGAAGCACAATCTACAGCCTGGAATTCAGCAGCCTTCCTCCCCATGAACATTGACCCTGACTCTCAATACTCTGTAAGGCGCTGAAGGCTACACTGCCACAAACCCAGTGGAGTACCATGGCAGAATACATTGTTCATCGAAACATCAGCCCTTCACTCTGAGTTGGGCAGACCACTGTAGTTCTGATGACGGCGCCCCTGCTGGCATGGCCGTCAGAAAGGTTACTACTAGGGCTGGATGGAGAAGTTGTCAGAGTAAGGACATGGGCCACCTGCAGATTTAGAGTGGGCAATCTGATGTGTTTTTTGCAGTCCGTTACTGCCAGGTAACACATGCCGGTCTCGAACAGATGAAAAAGAAAATGAGCCCCACACCCTGGGAGAAAATCCCATGGATACGTGGATTATTCATTTATTTTTTTGTTTTCTAATATCAAACACCAGCTTTGGGGGAGTTTGTTTTTTTAAGCAAAAATGTTTGGTACATGGTGCGCTTGCAGTGCCTTCAGAGGAACGGACAGGAGAGCAGTTTCTCTGAAGGCGCAGAGACCTCTGCTGGGCTGGCTGTGATCTCTAGATATTGTGGGTGGTAATCCATTAGAGTGGTGAAGGTAAAGTTCTACGCCACCCTGACAGGTGTTGGGCCACCCATCAATCTTTAAATCAGACCCATATATCTATATTTCCCCCAACTTCTTCATGGTTGTAATGTAAAGTGCCCTTATGGTGACTGGTCCTAGTATGCTTTATAAATGGAGAAGTAAATAAATAAATAAGTAAACTAGGAGAGACAACTTCAGTATGGCACAATAATATCTATTCATTTGCTTTGATTGATTTTTTAAGACTGAGTTGTACAGTTTTCATGTTGGGTGTGTTCATTGATGAGCCTGGCACTGCATTACAAAACAATACAAAATTAAAGTACAAAATTGGAATTATGTTTACACGGAAAGTTGAAATCTGGAAAACACAGACGGATGAAACTCGAATTTGATGAAGCAACAAATTGACATAATCTCAAAATAACAAAATAATCGTTGAAAACTGGCTTTGGCTACTTTTTGAGAACCTGGATACCGCAGAATAGTGAAAGGTGGAATTTTTTAAAAACATTCTATTCATTCCCAAACCCACAGGTCTTGAAAGACTTATTCCATAAAAATAAAAAAGGCAACAGGAAGGAAATGGTAAAGTAAAAGTGTCTGTTTTCAACTTCTGCATCAACCCAAGCACAAAACTGGAACAGGGGAGTAGACTGATGGTGGAAGAGAAGACAACTGTGCAATAACCGGAAACCAGGACAGGAGAAGGACATGTAGGGAAGTAGTGTGCGCTAAGAAGCCATGTTTAAGAAGAGGAGCAAATACAGAGATGCAGTGCAGGGATCAATAGTGTTTAAAGGGGAAAAAGTGCAAAGGAGAGCAGAGCAAAAACAAAACCCAAAATAGCAACCTGATGGGAAGGTGGTGATATTGGACAATCAACTGGGGGAAGTGAACCAAATGGGAGGCGCATTAAAAAAAAGTCGGACACAGGTCGGCTGCTGTTTAAAAGAAGCGAAACATGAATCTATTTTGAAATAATAGGCATATATCAGACGGTATTGATACATTTGATAATACCATGTAAAATGGCCATTCTTCAGGACAGTACTTGACAACTTTTTTATTGCCAAGATCACACATATCTCCAGAATTCTGAAATAGGAACGAATATCTGATATTTCTGCTACTCAAACAAAACAACGACTTTCGTGTTGCCAGCTATGAACTCATTCCTTTTTTTTATTCCTGCACTGAGGAGCAACAAATATATAAAATAACAGTCATATAATTACGATGAGAAGAAATGATAAGGTCAAACATAGCATATGTTTTACTAATTTAATTTACTTGTAAATGCAATTTACTTGTATTTATTGAAGGGATTTTGTATAGCACTATAACAAATTGCTTTTCTGAAGTCTAGTCTAGAATCACCGAAAGCATGGACTAATGTATTAGGATGATTTAGGGAGGTGGAATTACATATTTTCTTCAATGTGCCAGAAGGCAAATAAAATGTTAGTACATTGTTGGTATGAGGGAATAATGCCATAGTCAAATACGAGTTGAAGCCTGGGATTTGCCATATGAATTTGATATTGTTGAAGAATCCTCTAAGCAGAGGGATTCAGGAGACTGGGATCGAATTTACTCTTAATTGGTATTGAGAGGAGAGGAATTCTGTTTTCTGTAAGTTTAGAAGAAGGAAGGTAGCTTGCATCCGTATTTGAAGTTAGGACATGCAACATATTCTCAATCATAGATGTTGAGTATAGTTAGGTATTTTCTGTATGTTGGTATAGAGCTACTCTTGATTTTTTTAGGGTCATGCAGAGATAGAATAATGCAGGGGCTAGCATTGAGCTGTGAGGAACATCTCAAACGAACATGTTGGTGATGATAGAGGTTTGGTCTCTTTGAAAACACACTTAACAAATAATAATTATGTACTTTAATAATAGAAAAGACACAATTGCAATGTTTGCACCGTGTTTAATAAAACAAAGTTGTTAAAGTTGATATGAGTGGGTCTAGTCGAGTTTCAATGACACTTCCAAATGTATGTGGTGTGCTGTTTAAACTTTTTGTCATGTTTTCATGAAAAAACTGTGTACCAGTAGTCTTGAACGTGTCCTTCAGTATTTGATAGATTGTACAAAAATCAGCTAGCTGCATGGTCCTGCATGCACTATATCACATAGATGTTTCTCACGTGTGTTCTTAATGTTCCGGAAGGAAGGAAAGTTTCAATTAAATCCATTTCCTTCTGGAATGAGATGCTGCTTTATTTGAGTGTGCTTTTGGTTTTTGCTGAACAGCATAATGCAGGCTTATTCAGTAGTTCAGTAGCGTAAAGGGCATTATACCACGTGATGTGTTTTCTGTTTTGCTATTGAATGGCTCAAGATATCTTTTCCATCATGCCACACTGCCTCTACAAAATGTCTGTCTAAAGAAGTATAAAAACTCTCCATGTGGGACGCAAGCCAGGTCCTTTTCTGGTCCTCCTTAGACAGCAGGCTGTACGTTAAACTCTTCCATTAAACTACGTTAAACTCGGGCTGTCCTTGGAATATTTTCATATTCTTCTCTTCTGTATTATTTGAGCAGTCCTAATGACAAATGTTCTTTGACTCATTATTTGCTTTGAGATAGACCATATTCACTATTGACTAATTGAGAAATTAAGATTCAGCTTTGACCTCCATTGATATTTTGCATTTATCTGTATTATAACTATATTCAATTGGATTGATTTGCCTAATGTGTTTTGCCTTCTGTACAGATTCTTGAATTTTGAGAAAAACCTTTATGTATGTTGAGCCTTTTCTTGTGTGAATTTTCCTCTGTGGATTTTCCTAGGTGAATTTTCTGGGTAATATTTTATAAATGTGTTTAGGGCTCTCATCGTTTAAAGACACACATAGCTCTGATGCATTAATTTACTTTTTAATGGCAAAAAGTGCCGACATCTCCAATCTTAACCAATGTGAATCTGCTGTTAAAAGAAAGATTTCAACCATCGTAGGACGGTGTTATAGAAGTCCATATAATGGTCAAGTGGGCGAAGGAGTCTTCCATGTTTAACTGTGTCAAAGGCTACTGAAACCTCATCTAAATCCTGACTGATTGTTGGTCAGCAGGTGTTCTTCTGAGACATTGTCGTTTAGTTTGTTGGCCACTGTTTTTCTGTGACTTTGCCTATCCATTTCAGGTTGTGTACTGGTCTATAAGCTGACACTTGATGGGATCAAACTTGGTCTTTTTGATCATGGGAGATATTTGGTTAGCCCTCAGTGTGATTGCGAATAAAATTTGATGTAAGGAGGCATAGGTCAGATTGTGACATTTATCTTGAAAGATATGGAAATTGGTTATGTAGTGAAGTTAAGGCCAGAAAGTGTTTACAATTTGTATTGGTCCAGTCAGTATTGAAGTTGATACGATTTTTATTATCGAATATTTATTGATTAGTTATTTTCTTCATTGAATTATAAAGTTTCTTTAGATAGTGACAGCCATTAAGAACTAGGTGGACAGATTGCTGAAGTGGGATTGGCCATTGCTGTCATAATAGTGAGGTCCTCGCATAACTGGAAGGGTTCTCAGTGTAGTGAAGGGAGCGCATGCTCCCCTCACGGAATGGCAGGTTTGCCAAATGTACCATGTTTAAAGCTCCTGCTTGAAAAACATTTTTGTATTGAGAAAGTGAACTCCCAAAGTGAGAGTTCAACACAAAAAGTACTTTGCACAACACGGAGGCGTTTTTCCGTGCATGAGGGCATCGTTCTACTTCTTCTCCGCCCTGGTTTGCCCTGCATTGCATGGCAGATATGACCAGTTAAAATGAGTGACAGTGTCCCACCAATAAAGTGGAATGATCATCACACTGATTTCTCAGCCCTTTGTCCGACAGGCCGCCAGGTCAAAGGTTTACATAGGTAGAGCTGGCACAGACTCCAACGATGTAAACAGCACTTCCTCTGATGCTGAAAAGAACAGGGGAAATGAGTGTCATGGTGCAGGATTAGCAACAATTTACAGAGATTCTCCCTCTCTGCCAAACTTCAAGTGAAGCTCTATGTCTAACATAGCATCATAGAGAATATACCCTACATCTAGCTTTTGTGTACATGCACACGTCTTCACTTGCATGTGAATGAAAATAAATAATATTTAAATCTAACCACAATATATTTCAGGTGTGCTATCCTGAAGACACTTTTGCGATGGGTATTGAACTGAATGGGCCTAAAAAATCGAAAGCTTTGTAACAAAAAGTGGGGTAATTGGTTGCTGCAGAAATTAAAGAATTGTTGTTGATGGTACAGTGAAAACGTGATGTATTGGTTTATGATGCCCAAAATACTGACCAGGTCAGTTTTTTCATATGGACTAGCACCACCTCTTTGCCCTCCCTTACCCTCTGTTCTTCAAGATGATTTTGAGGTGCGAAGGTGTAGGAGGCCGGCCTGGTTTGTATTGGGTACCTTGGGCACTTACACCTTATACCAGGTCCAGTAATCCCTTATTAGTGAAATGTAGGCAGTGTCTAGCAGCTTAGGCTTTCTAGGGGTCGCTGTAGCAGAGCAGCCAAGGCTGAACTAAGAGACATGCAAAGCTCTTGCAATACCACTATAGTCACACAGTACTTGACACAATAAAAGAAAATACTCAGTGTTACCAAAAATAAAGGTACTTTATTTTAGTGACACAAGGCCAAAATATCTTAGAGGCAATACTCCTTCTGGAGGTAAGTATTATACACAATATATACACTAGTAACCAAAATCTGGTAAGTAAACAGTCATAGAATAATACAAACAGTGAAAAACACAATAGATTGCAATGAGCCTAGGGGCAACACAAACCATATACTAAAATACGGGAATGCGAAAGTCAGATTCCCCCTTAGGCAAGTGTAGTGTGTAGAGGGGCACTGGGAGTGTAAGAAAACACGAAAGGTAAGTAAAGTACCCTACCCCAGAGCCCAGGAAAACAGGAGTAATGTACAGCAAGTTTCCTCAGAACACACTACAAGTCGTGGTGAAGGATTATGCAAAACTGCAAGCAACCAATCATGTATTCCTGGTCCTGAAGACCTGTGGAGAGAGGAGACCAAGTCCAGAAGCCGATGAAGAGTCCAGGAAGAACAGGAGCCCCCACCCACCTGGAAGAAAAGTACAGAAATGCACCAAGGACGATAACTGCGGATTCTTGCTTGGTGCAGGAGATGTTCCACGTCAAGCTATTGGATGCAGGCTGTTTACGTTGCTGGATTCCGCCAACAAGCCTTGGTTCATGCAAGAATGCGTTTTGCATCAAAGAGGAGCTGCTCGGACCGAGGAGGGACATGGGGGTCTCAACTTGGACTCAGGAGATAAAGGGGGCTCTCAGAGCCCTCAGAAGGCCAGGCAGCCCCCACGGGGGTCCCAGAACATGGGGACAATGGAGTTGTAAAGTGCAGTCATTGCAGCACTACACAGAAGGATCCCACGCTGCTGGAGAACAACTCAGAGAGCTGTGCGTCGCAGGATAGAGTGCTGGGGACCTGGGCTACGCTGTGCACAAAGAACTTTTGGAAGAAGTGCACAGAAGCCCAAGGACCTACAGAAGATGCGATGCACAGGGGTACTGTCTTGCACGGGGAGGCAAGCCATTACCGCAACCAAATTTGGACAGCTGGACCTGTGGCCAGTCAGGATGACTTCGGTCTACCACGTGTGATCCAGGGATCAAGCTTGTCAATCCGGGAGAGGAGTCTCAGAGTACCGGTCGTCGTTGCAGAGAAGGGCCTGCTGAAGCAGGGAAGTGACTCCTTCACTCCACGGGAGATTCCTTCGGTTCTTCTGGTGCAGGATGAAGACAGGCAGTCCTGAGAGCATGCACAACCTGGAAACTGTTGCAGTTGCTGGCTGGAGCTGAAGTTGTAGGTCACAGTAGCCTTCCTGGATACTTTTTTGCAGTTACAGCGGTTCCTGGAGTAGTCTGCGGTTGATCTGACGGCCAGAAGCTGAAGCAGAGGAGGCATAGGAATCCTTGTGGAGTCTTGCAAACCGAATCTGAGAAACACCCAGAGGAGAGACCCTAACTAGCCCTGAGAGGGGGATTGGCTACTTACCCAGGTATGCACCTATCAGGAGGGGTCTCTGTTGTCACCTGCTGGCACTGGCCACTCAGATGCTCCCAGAGGGTCCCCACACCTTGGAATCCAAGATGGTTAACGCCAGGGACAATCTGGAGGACCTCTGGGCACCACCCCTGGAGTGGTGATGGATAGGGGAGTGATCACTCCCTTTTGTCCAGTTTCGCGCCAGAACAGGGACTGGGGATCCCTGAACTGGTGTAGACTGGATTATGCAAGGAGGGCACCGTTTGTGCACTTCAAAGCATTTCCAGAGGCTCTGGGAGGATCCCGCTCCCATGCCTGTAACACCTATTTCCAATGAGAGAGGGTGTAACACCACTCTCCTAAAAGAAATGCACTGTTCTGCCTTCCTGGGATTGAGCTGCTTAATTCCCAGGAGAGCAGAAACCTGTCTGTGAGGTGTCAGAAGCTGGAGCTGCAGTGGAAACCTCACAGATCTGGTTTGGCAGTATTGTGGGTCCATGGTGGAGCCCCCAGGGTGCATAGAATTGCCCCCCCCATACCAGATTTGGATTGGGGGTTCAATATCACCATCTTAGACACCTCACATGGCCATATTCACAGGGTCTCTGACGTCACCTGCTGGCACTGACCACTCAGATGCTCCCAGAGGGTCCCCACACCTTGGAATCCAAGATGGCTAACACCATTGACCTAAAGGTAGTGCACGCTCATAATGGTGTCCCCGCACTCACGAAGTCCGGGAATTTGGGCCTGGACAACATGGGGGCACCTTTGCTAGTGCAAGGGAGCCCTCACACACAGTAACTTTGCACCTAGCTTTCAGTAACTGAAGGTTAGACATATAAGTGTCTTCTAAGTTACCTGGTGCAGTGCAAATGGCTGTGAAATAGTGTGTGCACTATTTCACTCGGGCTGCAGTGGCAGTCCTGAAGGAGTGTTTGTGTGAGCTACTTCTGGGTGCCAAAAGAAATGCTGCAGCCCATAAGGATGTCCTGGAACCCTAATGCTCTGGGTATCTAGGTACCATATACTAGGGACTTATAAGGGGGGTGCAGTGTGCCAATCATAATTGGAATCTGAAGTCACTAAAATATAGTGACAAATTTGGTAAACAGAGAGAGCATAAGCACTGGCATTCTGGTTAGCTGAACTCAAGTGACACAGTCAAGCATACTGGCAACACACATAGGGGCTCATTCCGAGTCCGCCCGCCGGGCGGAAACCGCCCAAAGACCGCACCGCGATCAAATAACCGCGGGGGTCATTTTGACTTTCACGCTGGGTCGGCGGGCGATCTCCAGAAGATCGCCCGCCGGCCCAGCGGGAAAGCCCCTGCAACGAGGAAGCCGTCTCCGAATGGAGCCGGCGGAGTTGCAGGGGTGCGACGGGTGCAGTAGCACCCGTCGTGATTTTCACTGTCTGCATAGCAGACAGTGAAAATCATGGTGGGGCCCTGTTAGGGGGCCCCTGCACTGCCCATGCCAGTGGCATGGGCAGTGCAGGGGCCCCCAGGGGCCCCACGACACCCGTTCCCGCCATCCTGTTCCTGGCGGGTTTTACCACCAGGAACAGGCTGGCGGGAAGGGGGTCAGAATCCCCATGGCGGCGCTGCAAGCAGCGCCGCCATGGAGGATTCCCTGGGCCAGGGAAAAACCGGCGGGAAACTGCCGGTTCTTCTTTTGTGACCGCGGCTTTACCGCCGCGGTCAGAATAGCCCTGGAAGCACCGCCAGCCTGTTGGCGGTGCTTCCGTTGCCCTCCACCCTGGCGGTTTCAAACCGCCAGGGTCGGAATGAGGGCCATAGACCACAAACTATAAGCACTGGGGTCCTGGATAGCAGGATCCCAGTGAGACAGTAAAAACACACTGGCAAATAGGTTTCAAACTATGAGCACTGGGGTCCTGGCTAGCAGGATCCCAGTGAGACAGTAAAAACACAGACAAACAGGCCAAAAATTGTGGTAACCATGCTAGAAAGAGGATACTTTCTCACAGAAGGTAGAAGAATATCTGAAGTGGTAGCTGCTTGCAAACTATGTCTCACAAAAGGTTAACTAAATGGCAGTTTATTTCAGGGAACAAGTATGTCAAATGTGGATATAAAGGTGATTGAGAGATAATATGTCCGAGGTCAAAGCAAGGGCTTTGACCCTCAGTACTGGGCTGGTGAGAGTGTGATTCAGCTCAGCAACAGAAGTGAGATGCATGGAGCTTGATTGATAGTGGTGTGAAATCGAACTAGAATGATAGTCTGCAGCAGTATGAAGCTGAGGGGTCTTACCTTGAGGTATTGAGGGGCATATTTATAAGCCCCTAGCACACCCTTGCACCACATTTGCAGCATAAATGTGGCATTAGGTGGCATTTCCCACACGCCATATTTACAAAGTGGTGCAATGCTTGCATTGTGCCACTTTGTAAACCTTTGTGCCAAATTATGCCTGTGTTAGGCATAATGTATGCAAGGGGTGCGTTCCCCCAATTAGGCAGGCAAAAAAAACGGCGCAAGGAAATCTATAAGATTAACTTGCACCATTTATTTCAGCACTTTTAACACTTGCTCAGAGCAGGTGTTAAAATGGGGCTTCCATTATTTAGAATGGGCCCCTATATACTCTGCAGAAGTAGCCCCAACATTTTGGCACTACTCCTGCAGAGTACATCAACAGCATCACATAGAATGACGCTACTGCTCCCTACCCTGTGCCTTGGTGCGCCGTTGTTAGACTTTTCATCCTTGGCGTGGTCTGCCTTAACTTTTTGCCTCTGTTTCCCAGGTTGTTGATGTGTGCTGGACTCTGTTTTTGCTGTTTTTGTTACTCTGGGCACTGTACCCCTGCTAACCAGTGCTAAAGTGCAAGTGCTCCTAAACAAAATGTGTATGTAATTGGTTCATCCATGATTGGTGTATTTGATTTACTAGTAAGTCCCTAGTACAGTGCACTAGAGGTGCCCAGGGCATGTAAATCTAATTCTACTAATAGGCCTGCTGCACAGGTTGTGCCACCCACATTAGTAGCTCTGTAAAACATGTCTCAGACCTACCACTGCAGTGTCTGTGTGTGCAGTTTTAAACTGTAAATTCGACTTCGTAAGTGCACCCACTTGCCAGGCCTAAACCTTCCCTTTTCTTACATGTCAGGCACCCTTAAGGTAGGCCCTAGGTAGCCCCAAGGGCAGGGTGCAGTGTATGGTTAAGGTAGGACATATAGTAATGTGTTTTATATGGCCTGACCGTGAAATATTGCTAAATTCATTTTTTACTGTTGCAAAGCCTGTCCCTCTCATAGGTTAACATGGGGGCTACCTTTAAATATGATTAAAGTGTAGATTCCGTTTTGGAGCGGATAGACATGTGGAGCTTAATTTAAAAATACATCTTTTAGTAAAGTTGATTTTAAGATTGTGTGCTGAAAATGCCACTTTTAGAAAGTGAGCATTTTCTTCCTTAAACCATTTCTGTGACTCTGTCTGTTTGTGGATTCCCTGTCTGGGTCAGTTTGACAGTTGGGCTGGTTGCACCTCTCACTAGACAGTGACACAAAGGGAGCTGGGGTGTAGTCTGCATTTCCTGATGGGCCATCTGTGCTAGGTGGGAGGGGAGGAGTGGTCACTCACACCTGAAAGGGCTGTGCCTGCCCTCACACAATGCAGTCTCCAACCCCCTGGTGTGTGTTTGGGGCCTGGCCTAGGCAAGGAAGGATTTCACAAGCAAGAGAGACTTTCCTTTGAAGTAGGCCTACTTTAAATGGCAAAATGGGTATAAGAAGGGCACCCAGAACCACAGACTTTAGAACACTTCTGGAAACCAAGAGGAACCTCTGCCTGGAGAAGAGCTGAAGAGCTGAGGAAGAAGAGCTACCCTGCCTGTGACTATGCTTTGTGGAGCTATCCTGCAGTTGCTGCTTCTACCTGTGCTAGAGGACAGAGACTGGACTTTGTGTGTCTTCCTTCTTGTGAAGAACTCTCCAAGGGCTTGATTTAGAGCTTGCCTCCTGTTGTTTGAAGTCTCAGGGACAGCAAAGACTTCTCTCTGCCAGCACCTGGAGCCTCTGCTGAGACTCCTACTCTGCCAAGTGGTTCCCATCCAGTTCCTTGGACCCCGAAAGGAGAAGCTGGCAGCCCAAGAGTGAGAAATCCACACACCGACCTCTGTGCGGGGAAAAAATTGATGCAACTCCGATCAGCGTCTGAAAAATCGACACGCCGCCGGCTTCATGGCTGAAAATTGACGCTCCCTGCAACGAAATCGGAAGATCGACGCCGGCGGCTGGAGAAACGACGCTCAGCATCGCTGACGGAGGCTGGTGAGATCGCAACCCGCGCTGCGTGGTTTTCGGATCATCGTGCAACAGGATTTCTGACGCAGACATCGCTGGGTGCGTAAAAACTAAATATCGCCTGCCCGGACCCAAGAGTGCAGTTCGAATCGACGCATCGCTCTCCTGCAAAAGAAGAAATGACGCACGCTGACTCAACTGAAGAAGAAACAATGCACGGTCTCGCTCGTGAGTGATATCGACGCATCGAAAGCCCTTTTTGACACACACTCGCTCGTGCAGGGTTATTTTGGACGCACCAAGGTACATTTCCACGCTAACAGCATTAGCGTTGTGTTTAAAATTACATGAAGACTCTTTTTAATTTTTAATTGATAACTTGACTTGTGTATTGCGGATTTTTGCAGTTTTGGTCTTGTTTTGTTTAGATAAATAGTTTCTATTTTTCTAAACCTATGTTGTGTCATTTTGTAGTGTTTTCATTAAGTTACTGTGTGTGTTGGTACAAATACTTTACACCTATTACTGTGAAGCTAAGCCGTGCTACCAAGGTGGTGAGGGGGTGTTAGCTGAGGGTGATTTTCTTTTACCCTGACTAGAGTGAGGGTCCTTGCTTGGACAGGGGGTAATCTGACTGCCAACCAAAGACCCCATTTCTAACATGTCGTATTTTAAACACAGTGCACACATGGTGGCGGTAGGGGTGCGCTAAGGGGCACAGAGAAAGTGGCGCTGCACAGAGTCCATAAATCTGCTCCTTAATACTTTGGTGAAATTGTGATACCAGCCCCAAAAACAAGACAATGTCTTACTTTAAACCTGAACACCCTTCTAGACTTTCATTGGTCAAATATTATAAGAGCCAATAAATTATCAGAGAACAGTCTTCTACATGCAGAAACAAATAAAGAGCTAACGTCACAGTGGTCGAAAGAGCACATGAGTCTAAGTGTTCTGTGGTGCTATTTGGTGGCGTAGGTGGATATAGCTGGAGTTGAAGCATATGCAAAAGCTTGAGAGTAAGTGTTGGAAACATATGTACCAATAGAGGTAAGGTTTTCCATTTTAAGTTAGACCTTTTCTACCCATGGCTTACTGCTCCATGAACATTGCTTTTAGGTTGCAAATATGTGTTTGGTGGATTGATGTATTTCTCATTTTAACTAGAGAATGGCAGCTGCTTTTTTGACTGGCCAGTTTTGTGGTTGATGAACAGCTGATCCAAGGAATTGCCACTGTGGAGCTATTCTCCACCTCCAAATAGGATAAGGGAGCTAAGAGGCTATCAGATGGGGAAGTTAGCATTTTTTTAGCACATACTTCGTATCCACCAATCTCTAAGTAACATCCTAAGATACTCCTCAAGAACCTTGACTAAATCTGGAATTACATTATTTTAAATGGGCGTCATCATTTAATGTATAGTGCTATGCAAAATGAAACCAGGCACAATCCACTTTAATATGGATACATTACTTTTTCACATATGTTTTCCTACGGAATTGACATCCGACATTTGCTGATGGTAATTGCACATGTATGTATGGTATTTCTATAACATAACCCTAACCAAAAGGCAGTGGAGATCTTTAATTGGTCAAAGAAAAGCGTAAAGTCAATTAGTGATGGGAGGGGGAGCTGGGTAATGAAACATTAATGTTTTGAGATGTAGTGTACTTTAAAGAGGTATTTCTTCTGCTCATACTTAAATTGAAGCAATGCTGGGCAGCCCTAAGGGATAAGGGGATGTTCTTCCAGGTTTGGAATGCACAGAAGAAAACAGTCTGGTGCCTTAATTTAAACTTTTCACACATCTTGGTCTGCAGTCTGATGGTTTCCTGGCTGCTGTTGTGCTGAAAACCAGCAGAGTTGAGCTTCTATTAGGAGAAGTGGCTTTTCCATTGTGGCTTTTCTACTGGGACATACAAATTTACCCCATCGGTTATGTAGTAGGACCACATAACAGACATAGCACAAGTTTATTTAGTACTAATGTTTAAATGCACTCAAAGGGGCACATGTGCTAATGAGGCCGCCTCATGGGTGTGTTTTTGTTTAATAGGGCTAATACAGGAATATAATTACACTCCATTTATATTTTATCCTCATGTGGTTCACTGTGTAGTGTAGCAGGGATGTAGTTGAGCTAATTGCCGTGTCACAACAGTTTGTGGATCAATGTTTAAATGTTGACTTCTTCCACCCATGTAGCTTAGATTTCTAGTGGGCATTATTCTAGAGATTTCTTTTTTAATATAATATTGATAATAATGCTGTAATCCTTATTGATATCTGTGTTATAGCAAGGGTGCCATCAGCTTTAATGCAAGGTAGGAAATTGGGGCTCATCCCTAGTTTTGTAGAAACAGACAGCCACTAGACCCCTGTGCCACCACACCTTCTGCAAAATTGAGAGCTACACCCTTGGTTGGTATTACCTCACAAATCAGTGGTACTCTTCTCATCGACTTTAGAAAGACAAAGGACCATTTTAAACCTGTGACCTGAAAATGACACACAAATAAGCTATCTCCTTGGCTGCTGCCTACCTTTTGCTAATAACACTGAAATGTATTTTTATAAATGATAACTATGCCTTGAATGAGTACTTATTTATGCCAACATACACTTTATTGGGATAAAGACACTGTTGCCACACAAGGCAGATAGGATAAATAAGCTTGCAGTCAAGTGGATGAAAACAACATACAACTCAAAGAATGTCATAGAAAGTGATCACCAGTGTAGTAACTGCAATCATGTACAGTGAAATGTGTGTGACACACTAGAGTCCAACTTATTGAATATTTCTCCATTATGTCTACAGCCCTCTGGGTCATTAACCTATGGTGGCTGGGCCAGAAGACCACTTGTGAAAAAAATGGTGTGTACTTCCACCCTTGTAGTGGGTGTGCCTACAACTGTGATCATTCACACATGTATATTACAGGATCATGTTTACCCATGGACACATTACCAAATGATAGGCTCAAACAGAATGTTGTGCTTGTATTTAAGTATCTGCTAGGCAATGTATTCTGTATAAACACACAGAGTCTGTGAACATTGATGCAAGATAACACACATTTTTAGGTGTGGCTACAGACAGCTTTACCACGTTGGTTACCTCATGCCTTCTACAATAAAACAAACAGAGCTGTGGGTTCGGGCCCTCTTCAGTCATTGATTTTCACATGTTTTTGTTGGTTTGCCATTTGCTTGGACATGCTGTCTGTAAGGTCATGGCATTTCAAGAATGGTAACATTCTCACATTTATGTTCCTTTTAGGTTTTGGTTGTGGGTTCAAATAGTCTTGGTAGTGGGCTCAAATAGTCTTTTTTAGATCGAGCAGAGACAGTGCTTGCTCTGTCTCTTTAAGACATGTTGTATATACTTTGTAGACTTACAGCCCACCCACTGCTTTTCATTTGTTTGTTTCAGTGTCCCTTAAATTCCCTTCTTACAAGTGGTTATTTATTCCTATTTGTCCATACTTTTTGTTGTTTGTTCCCTCCCATGGAGCAGGCCCCCCTTATTTGTAGCCTTCCACTTGTCCCATTTTAGTTACTGTATGATTTATGCATGCTCTCATAGGGTCATATGGCACTCCTATATATCCCCTCCTCCCAAAGCATATTTGAAGCGGGGGTTGGGCTCTCCCCAGGGTGCGGACCGCATGCATTGCACCACCACCTGGGAGCGATCTGTGTTTTAGCCTGTTTATGAACTGTGCTAAACAACCCATTCAGCAGCTCCTCCTGGCAGCTTAGTGTTTCCACCATGTTGAAACGGCACCTGGATCAATGTCCTCCTGCACACACCACCATGTCATTCTCACGCTGTCAGTGACTGAGTGGTGCACGTGTGGGAGGAGGCAGATGTCAGCACATGTCACAGTCTACCACTAAAATGCAGCCGGACGCCATTCCGGAGTTCATTCTTGATTCCACTCTTCTCCTCCCCCAAAGCAAGCCTATTGCAAGAATACCCCAAAGAGAATAAAAGCACCATCATTCTGTATGCACAGGCAGCTGATAAATTAATGCCAAGCACAGCGGCCATGATAGCTCCAGGAAAGGCTTGACTGATTTTTTGGGAATAGAGAGCAGAGTGTGGTTCAATCGCTCCATCCCCCTCGCTGCTTTCTTTCCTTTTTTTTTTAAATGTACGCCCATTGCTGCCAGTTTACAAAACGAATGATAGAGTCCAGTAAACATCTCAGTCTGATGAGTTTCATCTTTAAACCTGGCAGCCGCTTCGGATTGGCAAAGATACAGGTGAGACCAATTGGTTATGCCAATGCTTGTTTAAACTACCTCCATTGTGCTATTTAATGTATTTACTAAGCTGACACAGCAGCATTTTTATTGCTGGATGATGGCTTTTTCGTTTAGGAAGTGGTTGCTGTTTAGATGCCTTCACTAATAACCTTGCATTTTCTTTGTTTTACTGTGCTATCAGAATAACTGGCTCAGCAGAAAGACATGCACAATTCAGCTTTCTTACAAGATGCAACAAAAATAGTGGGCATTTGCCAAAGTATGTGCTATGCAATATTTTGCTATGCATATCTTTTAAATTCATTACACAAAGCACAAACTTTGTGGTGTGACTCCTATTCATAAAGGTCTTGGTTTGGCCTAACTCTGCTAAGGCAGAAAAATTTAAAAAGTAGGAAAGTTATTCTACTCTCACCTTCCATTTTGTTGTAGCCTAAGAGGTTGTTTCATTATTAGATTTTCTTTTTAGGGCAGTTCACGGAGATACACATGAGGTAGAATAACTATTTGTAAATACTTCATAGCACAAACAGGCTGACATGTTGGCTTTGTCAATGAGGGGCATGACCCACTAGGTTTGGAATCTGTGCCCCATAGATAGCACTGTGTAGGACAATTATATACGTAGCACAGACATGCCTGTGAACTCTGCTATCTAGATTGCTATTGCAAGTAGATCTTCTTTACATAGAAGTAACATCAGGTGTATTGGAATAAAAAAAACATATACTGCTGCTATTTCAATATATACACACATCTCAAGTGCTGCAGTCATTCTCTTATTGATTACCACATAATTGTTCCATATATTGTTCTGGCAGGAAAGGGTGAAGCAGCAAGATGTACAATTACAGTTTTGTAATAAACACATTTATCAGACTCTAGAAACAACATCCTGAATGGACTAGAAATGAGTACTACCCTGGGGCAGTATAGTGTATTGAATCTTGTTCTGCATCAGAAGCACTCAGTCTGCAAGACACTGATTTATGTTATTACAGATTTTGATCACAGTGCAGACAGGTAAACTCATCTGTGGTTTTAGTTAAACAAATAGAATGTTCCAAGCGGCCATACCTAGAATACATTAAACAAAAGAGAATCAGAGAATTTCAGACTTAGCTGGAAGGAAAAACAAGAACACTGAGATCTAAATATACTGAAGACAGGTTTTCATGCCAAACCGTCACAGCTGAATTCAAGCAAATAAGAGCCAGGACAATTACGTAATCCATCAACTGAAGAAGCTTCAAAGGCTCACAATTAAACAACAAAGTCCCTTTCACTGTTGATATTAAAATATGGATTTCCTGCAATCATTCAGCCCCATATTGTTTCTTTCCAGGAACCAGATTAGAATGTGGTCTCAGATTTTGCCAACATTTTGAAAGTAAGGGCGTCATTTACAAGGCCCCAGTGGCACACTGGGTCACCGGAGCATAATTTTTTTTCACGCTTCAGTCTTGCAGTGTGCCAGGCCATATATACAAGGCCACACAAAGCCACCCCTCTCACCAATAACACTGTGAGAAAGGGGTGCTCCATGGGTGTTGCTTGGGGTGTTTCCACAAAACACCCAGAGAACCTAAAGGAATCTGACGCATTCCCAGATATACAACAAGCCTGGGAATACATCAAATTCCTATGCCACCTGTTGGGTGGTGTAAGAGTGATGCAACGGGGAAAAAATATATTTATTCTCCACGGTATTTCCTCTTTCTATGTGTGCATCATTCTACAGCACACATAGGAAGAGGAAAACACCTCTTGTGATTGTTTTTGTGCACAAAAACAATCATCCCCACAACGAAGGCATCCTTGCACCATGGTCCAAGGGTGCCTACATTGGAGCACAGCAGCAATTTTGCGCCAGCATAGATATGATGCATTTCTGCCTTTTCTGGGTGGTTCAGGATGGCGCAGCAAGGCACTTGCTGAGCCGCACTGCACAATGGGCCTTGTAAATGAGACCTCACATTTCTAATGATAGTTTTTTGGGAAATCCAAGATAGCCGACAGGATGTTGTGCGAAGACTTAGAATTATTGGTTACAGAATTTTCAGTTTATGTCCGAGACGGCCGGATTTATGTCTGCTTTCCAAGATAAAAACTATGTACATGAGTTTGACTTAGATTAATTAAATTCCAAGTAATATATTGTGAACAAATGCCATGGGACAGGCGCTTCTGGGCCTAGACTGAACACTATTGATCTTGTTAAACTAGACCCTGATTCAGCCTCTGCTGCCTGGATTCATTTTGCTTGCGAGATGAGTACGCTAAACTTTACCAGCAACCTTTGTGAATAATTCATAGGATTTGCTTTTTTCACTGTACAGAGAAACAATACAGAAGATTGCCTCCTATCCAGTCTTTTACCAGCATGACCAGGTAGTTTATTGTAATGTACTAAAGCCCTGCCAAGTTTCTAGGTCCATGCTGTCCTCACCAAGGTTGTTTCCTTCTATTCTGGGACTTGTAGTTTTGTGTATCCCATTATGTTTTATAAAACAGGACCTCAACTCAGAGAATTAAAAGGATAAAAATGTAGAATGTTTTACAGCCGCAGTCGCAAAACATTCATACATACCAGTGCAACTCACTGTTAGGAGGGGATGCCCTTTACATGCCCCTTCCTATTACCGACTTGCAAAAGCAAAATGCGAGTCGCTAAAAAGTTACAGACCTGCATTTTGCCTTTGGTACGTGTCAAAATGTATTATACCGGTCACAAATGGCCCAAATATGTCGTTCATCTGGCCCCTTGTGCCTTCGCGGGCGTGGGCTAGATATCCAATGTTTATTATGAAAATCAAGCATGGACCTTCCTCTCTTATCCTTAAATGGAAAAACCTGTCTTTACACTCCTGCTAGTAGCAGTCTTTTGACGCTGTCTTCAGCATGTATGCAGGTCTTTATTCATAGTGTTAATATTCCTATTAGTTTTGTGACATCACGTGCACCTGACTTTTCAGTAAGACTGGTAGGATAAGGTACATTTCGTACTCTGACAGTAAAAAGATGGCTTAAGCTTCTTCACAGCTGAGTAACCTTCAATGCTTTCTTCTGTTTGCTTGGCACATGATTTATAGATCAATTACAAAACAGGATACTTGACGGAAGTTCCACGAATGATAGATGAAAAAAGGTCTATTTCTCAAGCACTATTGTGTACATAAGTCAAACTTATGTGCACAGAAATATAATCTATAACAACGATTTTAAATCCTGGTTCATTGAATCAGGAATGCTCCTGGTTCATAGAATCAGGATTCTCTTTGTAGGTCGTGCTTACAACTAGGGCAGAAAATCCACTGTCAGAGGAGATTTTCCTTAGTCGGAAGCATATGTTAATGATACGAAAATGAGTTCTCCCATATCAGTTCGGTGGACTTTGGCACTGTAATTATGGGAAACATCCAGAAAGGTGTACCTTAGCGGGTACTCAGAAACATTTGCAATATCTTACCCTACCTTTGTTGCACTTCTATATTTTCTCCTACTTTAAATAGATGGATATGTAATGATATGCTATGTCAACAGAGATTGTATAGAGTTGTATTCACACTGTCGTGGTCAGGTACATTAATGCCCTGCTCTCTGGGTTACCTTCACAGAGCAAACCTGTGTTCTGTGTCACCAGACTAATCACTAATCCAGTGAGAATAATTCCTGAGATCTGATTAGCAAATAAGACACAGTGAAACACTGCAGCATCTCAATTTTGAGAGGAGAATGTATTTGGGGCTGTTGCCCTGAAAAGTGCATACAATTTCCATATTGTCCTTTTTTATTTGCACATATCCATTTTAAGCCACTTTCAACTACTAAGAAGTTAGCACTTTCCTCAAAGTACCTTATTAGCAATGCATATCATGTACATCATCTGAAAGGGTTGCACACTGTTGTGTGAAGGCTGATTATGTTGGTCCATTTCTCAAACTCTTTGCCAATTATAAATTTGACTTTCATCTGCAAAGAATTGTTCTTATGATTTTTCCTCACAAGAAGATTTTTATGTAAATACATTTACCAGCACTGGCAGGTAGTGGGGATAAATGGGATGCAACTTTTTTTAACATTTGTAAAGTGCCATTGAGGGCTCTGAAATGCCCCCCTCTACATGGCACTGGGTGCAATGGCCATGCCCAGGGGACCCTCGCACCCTGTGCTGGCCATTTGGGTGGTGGGCATGGCTCTTGTCTTTTATAAGACAGGAGTCATGTGGTATGGATGGCTTTGCGTCAAGAAATGATGCTAGGCTGGTTAGAGTAATATTTTTTTACTCTTACCAGCCTAACGTCATTTTTGGGTGCAAAACCCCCTTCTCACATACCACCATCCCCGCCCGGCTAACGTCATTTTCAATGACGTTAGCCCACCCTTTGCGCTGGATTGCTCCATTCCATAAATTTGGCACCCAGCTGACTTCCTGGAATGGAGCAAGCCGGCGCAATACTTTTTGACTTAAAACTGCATTTGCGCAGTTTTGTGTCAAAAAATATAAATGTGGGCCTAAGTGTTCACACAAGCCACCTCATTAACCAAGGCTGTTTCACACAGTTCCTGTACATTCAAACTATGAATCCCCAGCACACAGGGTGTAACAGTTCAGATATTCAAGGAGGACTGATTTCCCTTGAGAAGAAGTCCAATTAGTATAACTATCCGTGGGCATTTCATACTGCTCTGTTTCAGACTAGATACACGGGCAGTATGACTTCTGATCCTATAGATTGGTATCCGGATTTTAAAGAATAAACAACAGTGATTTTTAGATGAAGGCCCTGTTAAGGGATTTCTTATCTCACTAACTGGTTTGTAATATTCTTCATTTTGAACATTCTGTGGGAGATATTATTTTCGGTTTTGTCCAGAAGAAGGTGGAAACCTACTGTAAACTCCAGCAAAACGCATTGATATGATGTAGGCTGAATCTGCTCAACATTGTGATACAATAGATGATCATTGTCTTGAAACATCATGTCTTGTTTAATAATTATCATCTCTTAATTTTATGCTGTGCCATATTGTGGGGGTGGGGTCATGCATTACCACTTGAATCCTTGTAATGTTAAGTGTTTTTGAACTTTTTTATGTATAGAATGATTGCCAGACAATTGTTGAAATATATGTGAATGATTTGAAAACTGGAGTAGTCTGCGAACACGTCATTAAAGCTTTGTGCATGTTTCATACTTATGTGGTACTTATTTTGATTGTAGATATTGAGTTGTGTGGCAGGCTTGAGGGTTGTTTGAACTGACATCTGCAGCTGAGATCCTGTAGTGTGGTTGTTTGGCTTCTCAAGTGGTGATTTTATTCTACTGTTAAAAAGAAAAGATCCAATCTGGACAAAGAACCATGAACTGGGGAATAAAACTTATAGTCTTTGGAGGTCAGGTTACAAAGTCTCCATGAATCAAGCAGAGCTCTCCATGATATGGTAGAGACAAATTGCTGATGCATGTTGTTCGGCAGGAATTTAAAGGGAGGTTGACGATCTAGAAAAAGATCTGCTTTTTTGATTACAGACCCTCCCAATAAAAAATAATCATCCATACATTGAATACAATTCTGTTCCTTGTCAGACCAAAAATGTTAATCAATCTGCGTAGGAGCATAAACATTAAATATCGACAAGGCAATTTTGTTTATGAGACATGTAACCATAAGCCATCTATCATCTTCATCCCTTTCTGAGGCAAAACCGTAAAATTCAATCTTTTGTTGCACAGAACGATAAGCTAAGAATGATAAAAGAAATGTGCACATGTAAAGTGCACACATGCAATAGGGGCATGTGTGCACTACATGGGACTATAAAAAATGCAATTTCAATGCATTTTTTTAAATTGCACATGGTTACCACCAACATGGAGTTGGTGGTAATTGTGTTTCCTAAATGTCCAGTTCGCATTTAGGAAATGCATGATACATGTGCATGGGTAATCGCAAATAGGTATTCCTTATTTGCGATTTCCTATTTAGAGAATCGCAAATTGTGATTCCCTATTCAGAGTCGCAATTTTAGGAAAATTCCTAAAAATTGTGATTCCCTAAAATTGCACAATGCCTTTCATACATTGTGAAAGGCGATTTAGCATTTGCAAACGGTAGAACCTTGCGATTCGCACCATTTGCAAATACAAAATGTCTTGATACATCTGGAACTAGATCTGTATTCAATTTACCTAAATGAGAGAGAACTCTCTGCCTCTTTATAGGACTATAAAAACCTTTTATGTTCCATGAAATAACTCTGAATGTTATAAGTTGGGAAAAGTGGATAACGCAGTTGGTGTTCATTAATGATTGACAAAAACAGAACATTAGAAAGTAAGGAAGTGAAACAAATATGAAGGAACACGAAAAGAATGGAGGAGAAGAGAGCACAAGAGTGAACATAGATGAGAAAAAGTGAAAGAGATAAGTGTAGATAAGGCAGTCCATGTCAAACAAGTGACTACTGAAAGGACGTATCTGACTGGAGCGAGAAAAAGGGGAGGAGGGGAGACAAAACTGGAGGAAGATAGCAGAACGACATCCACGGCAAATGAATGATAGGATAAATGAGGAAGAATGAGGGCTTTATATTATTTAACACATCTGCGACAAAAACAAAAGGAAAAATTAAAAACATCAATTGGACAATTATAAAAAACAAACAACCAGAAGAACTCTGAGGATAACAAAGAAAACAAGATAAACATCAGAACATCAGAAGACTTGCAAAAGATCAAGCAGAATATTAGAAGAAGCTAATGTTCATGAAGGGACCTCCAGAGCTCAGGCAGGTTGCCGTAGGCCTTAAAGTAAACTTAGGTCTTAAATGTGATTATGAATGAATTCACATTTATCTGCCAGGAATCCACAAAAGGATAAGTGGTTTTACAAATAAAGAGAAGGGCAGAGAAATGCAAACCACTAAATCTCAGTCAAGTGGTGGAAAATGGCATTTTAAAGAGTGGTTTGCAAAGGAAGATTGAGAATATTCACAAAAATGGACTTTTGTGGCTATTCTGAAACAAAAATGCAACCCTTTTACAACCTGGAACTTGTTGCCGATTTATTCCAGCCAAAAGCTAGGGCTAAATTTCATGTCACTTTCATGGTAAACAAACCTCCAAATTGAAATAAGTCTTCCATGTGAAGATAAACCAATGAAAATACTATTTGTGACATTTAAGGAGTATCCTAACTGTAGATATGAAGGATTTCCTCACTGCAGACAACCCGCAGTCATAAAGTTAGGAGACAAATGTGTACATTATAAAACTCATTACTTTTCCTAGAGTTTACCCAAATCCTTTATAAACCATGTCTGGGTTTTTAATCACAGCATGGGTTATCATGCTGAGGTTTACCCATTCTTTGTCAATTGGGTGCCTCATTTACATTATTGAAGAATGAATCTAATAAGATTAATTATCTTTTTATGCTCATTAAAACTATGAATTCTGAATATAAGACCAATGAGACTTTGTAATGATCAATTTATTATCCCCTGAGGAACAGGATGTATAGCTAGATTGAGTTGTATCCAAAATTGTTTCAATCAATTAAAAAATTATATTGTCAATGGTTTAACTACACGTACTAGAACTGATTCACAGGGGCGTTCATCTGGACAAATGATTTATGACATTTCAGGTAGAACCCTGTAAAGAATCAAATAAAGGGTCCTAGATCAAATGAAGGTGACCAAGCTGGTTGGCTAACTTCCTAACACATCTCAAAGTTAAATAAATTAGGTTAGCAATCCAAACTCTAAAAGGATATACATGACGTTAAACATTGTCAACCTTCAATTAGTTCATAAATGGTGAAATAAAATGCCAGAAAATTAAACTGAGCACGCTTATTGGACTCTTGGGGCACAAAGGACAAATTACATTAGTGACAAAGCATAATCTGGATCAATGTTATTAAAAATGTGGTAGCAGTTTAATTATTCAAACAAAAATTGCCAAAAGATGGCATAGTTTCATTACGATGAATGTAGATAGTGTCACATGCAATCCAGAAAAAATCTGAAGACAAGCTCAAAATAAACCACCTTATAAAAATAATGGGTGTCAGGGGTCGATAGAACCAGGGTGGTTTCAGTAAAAGGTCTGTAAGTACAAATAGCAGTTATATTATCATGATTTGCTTGAAACTTTTTTCACCTTGGACACAGAGATGGTCAGATCTCACAGAAAGTATGGCAGTGTTTTTCAGATTATGATAGTGTGTTATTCAATATGTGGATTCATGCCTTGTCCCAAATTCTATATCCTTGTATTGAAATTGTAATTGCATTTCTGTTGCACTGAATAGCCTTTACAAGGCTTTAAAGTACCTTAAAACAGGCACCATGCTGCTCCAGAAGCCGAGGTTAACTATTATTTTTGGGGTGTTTGGTTGTTGTTGGCTATTGGGATTAGTTGTGTGCACTGAAGAAGACCCTTTCATGCATTTACTTCAGTATCTTTGTTGTGGATTCAATCAGAAGAAGTTAGGTGTGTTCATTAGTGGAGGGCCGGGGGAGTACGTGACTTTGCACTTGTGGCTGGTAGGATTGGTAGATCAGCTAGTGGAGGTTAGGTATTACCATTTTGCACGGTATTACTTTCAAAGAAGGATAGTTTTGATCCTAGAGATGAGGACATTTGCCAAAATATAATAAAGGGGATTAACACAATCATGCAAATGACTTCAGGCAGTCTGTGCTTGGAGAGAGGAAGCATGCAGACCATGGAAAGTAAGGAGAAAGTCATTCAAAGAAAACAGGAGAAACGACAATCGGAGTAAAGGTCAAAATTTGGAAGCAGGATTTTAGGAATATAGAGCAGTCTTTAGAGATCGCATACACTCTGAGGTTGCAAAAGAAACATCATTACTTGCATGTGAGATAGTTCTATGTTAGTTACTTGTTGATAGGCCCTATAATAAGGCAAATAGTCTTTCCACTGCCAGACTGCTGCTAGATTACTTCAACAAAGACTAACAATGCCTAATTATTTTCAAGCTGAAGTAGCTTGGCCTGAAGGGACCCATCCCCTTCTATTCATCTCTGTTGTTATGGTGGGGTTGATTGTTGAATCTTTTTGCTCACATATGTAAAGCTTAGAAGGGCAAAGAATGTTTTTTTGCCCAATCCTAATTCACAGATTCAAGCTCTGCAGATATTTGTAGACACATATTTCATCTACAGGGTGAACTTTGTCACATAGTTCAATTTTCATCTCTAGTAAGTAGTAACACCAATGTGTTTGGACGTGGGTGCATCCATTTGATGTAGTGGTGGCTTACAGATGTTGTAAACACCACTAACTTTTTCCATTATGGGCATTCTCAAACACTTGTAATGTCATTGTCCTCCTAAAGGAAGGACGCACACCGGGATCACATCAGATTCTCCACACACAACTCTAAGGAACTCTTCTCAGTCATCAACAAGTTCACAAATCCCCCCTTCGAAGCCACCAGCATCCCCCCTCACAGGACCTCTGCGACAAACTCGCCACCTTTTTCCACCGCAAGATCCAGGACATCTACGGCAGCTTCCCCCAGGAAAATCCTGGCACCGGAACCTGTGTCCGACCCATCCCTCCAGAATCCACCCAGACCATCCACAGCTGGTCCACGCTCACCACGGAGGAAACAATCAGCATCATGAAGAGCACCCACTCCAGAGCCCCCACGGACCCCTGCCCACACCACATATACATCAGAGCCAGCACTTTCATCGTCCCCAAACTCCGAAACACAATGAACTGCTCCATCAACACTGGCACCTTCCCTGAGGACTGGAAACACACCGAAATACGCCCTCTCCTAAAGAAACCTTTGGCCGACCCATCAGAGCTAAAGAATTTACGGCCCATCTCGCTGCTACCCTACCCTGCCAAATTACTGGAGAAAGCAATCAATGCAAAACTACGGAATTTCATTGGGGCCAACAACTCCCTGGACAGCTCCCAGTCCTGTTTCCGCAGCAACCACAGCATGGAGACAGGCCTTCTGGCAGCCACAGACGATATCTGATTACTCCTCGACCTCTCAGCAGCCTTCAACACAGTCTCCCACAGCACTGTATGCACCAGACTCCATGACATAGGAATCCGCAGAAGAGCCTTAGAATGGATCCACTCCTTCCTCTCAAGGAGAACTCAGAGGGTCAGACTCCCGCCATACACATCCAGTACCACAGGAGTCAACTACGGAGTACTCCAAGGATCCTCACGGAGTCCCACACTGTTCAACACATACATGCCCCCTCTCGCAGCCATTGTCAGAAGCCACAGTATGAACATTGTGTCATATGACGATGACACACAACTCATCATTTACCTCACCGAAGACCCAGAAATGGCCAAAAGGAACTTCCACTCAGGAATGGAAGCTGTCGTCACCTGAATGAGAGAAAGCTGCCTCAAGCTCAACTCTGAGAAGACTGAGCTCATCCTCTTCGGAAACGCCACCTCAGCTTGGGACTACTCATGGTGGCCCACATCCCTCATCGCTCCCCTTGCACCGACAGAGAGGGCCCACAACCTAGGCATCATCCTCGACTACTCCCTAGCCATGACCCACCAGGTAAACTCAGTTGCCTCCTCCTGCTGGCACACACTCTGCAAACTTCAGAAGATCATCAGATGGATCCCAGCAGACTGGCACGGGACAGTGACCCACGCCGTAGTCATAAGCAAGCTCGACTACGGCAACGTCCTCTACTCCGGCACCTCGACTAGAAACATCACAAAACTACAACTCATCCAGAACGCCACCGCCAGACTCATCCTGGACCTCCCACGTCGAGAACATATCTCTCAACACCTGAGGACCCTCCACTGGCTCCCGGTCGAGAAACGAATCACCTTCAAGCTACTCACCCACACGTACAAGGCCATACACAAAGCAGGGCTAGCCTACCTGAACCACTGCATCTCCTTCCACACCCCGCCAGATCCCTCAGCTCTGCCCACCTGACCCTGGCCACCATCTATTGCATTCGTAAAACCACCACCAGAGGACGATCCTTCACCTACACCGCAGCAAAGAGCTGGAACAACCTCCCCCTGCACCTCAGACAAAGCCCATCGCTCATCATCTTCAGGAAGAACCTCAAGACGTAGCTCTTCGGATGAGGACCCTCCACTCCTCTCCCCCAGCGCCTTGAGACCCTTACGGGTGAGTAGCCGCGCTTTACAAAAATTGATTGATTGATTGAAAGGCACTTCTAAACTTAAACCTGAAAAGGTAGGTGTAATTGTGGCAGTTTGTATGTGTTGGGGGAATAGTGAGGGTTCTGGGTGTGTCACTTCGTGTGTAAGTCCACCAAACAAACCTATTTTTCAAGGAGGGTAGGACAAGAAGCTTCTTGATGTGGAAAAACATGCATGGAGTGAACTGAAATGGAAAAAAAATGTGTAATACCCATTTTCCTTGACCTTAGAACTGTATCACCATAAGCACAAAAAAATATTGGAAATTTCGAGATATTCAAGAAGCAAATGCACAGTTGTGTTAAGAATTCCCCAAAATAAGAACATCTGCACAAATCGCAGGTGTGAACCAGTGGTTGCCTGGTAGTCCGAGTTTTGTGTAAAAGAGGTCTGTTGTGTTGAATTACACATCCAACTGCAGTGTCTCGTTGTTTATGTTTAAAAGGCCTAAAGAGCTGTATACACAGCTCAAGTAATATTAATATGTGTGAGCTAACAATGGTGGATTTTTTCAAGTCGTGATTTAAGTGAAATGTGGACAAGTTATTTTGTACTGGTATGTGTTTTTTAAAGAACACAGTTGAAAGAATGCAGTATTTTCATGTAGTCACGTTTGTTGCGAATCGGTTTCCTAATAGCAACCTGTTTTTAGTTACATTTGGTTTCTATTTGATGACATTTTGTTAAGGAATCAGAGAGTGGGCAATGGTGCAATAACGGCTTGGGGGAAGACGACTTGGGGGGACTGTCCCCTGGACTGTTTGGGGACTGTTTAGCTCCCCCTATCGCCACCATGTGTGCGCTGTATTTAAAATACGACGCACCATTACTTAGGGTAGGGGCAATAGCACAACATTTTTGATGTACTGTTCAGGGTTAGCACCACAATTTTGGTGCTAACCCTGAACAGTACATAGGGGCCCATTATAATTATAAATAATGGTGTGCTCATATCAGGCATTATAAATGTCACAGAATATGGCGCAAAGAAATCTTTTGGATTTCTTTGCACGATTATTTCGGCCCCCAATGGAGCAACACTCCCCTTGCATACATTATGGCTGGCACAGGCGTAATGTGGCGCAAAGGGTTAAAAAGTGGCGCAATGCATGCACTGCACCACTTTGTAAATCTGGCGCTGCGATTTTGGCCTTGTTGTGCTACCTTAGCATGAAAAAAATAATGGTTATGTGGCACAAGGAGGCGCTAGGTCCCCTTAAATATGGGCCTATTTCTTTTATGTACAGACCCTATCCCCTTCAAGTTCCAAATGATAATGGTGTAATCTTTGGCTACCGTTGGTATAATTGTGATGAAAAAAGGCCGTAAGAAATACATTTCCCTGCACACCATCATCCCCATCTACTTCAGGTTCATTAGTTGACTGTGCCAAACTAGAAAAACATTCCCACAATAGTCAGCCCATAGATTCACCTTCGGTTGACCAAACTTTAGAACAAACAAACACAATGTGATCTATGACAAACCATGTGCATTCCCAGTGGGGCATTGTTGTAGCTGCCCCCTAGTGGGTTCTACCTTGATGCAAAGTATATGAAGGAGCAGGTATGCTAATTTGAGAAATTTCTAATGATTAATGTGTGTTTATTAATGAGAAAATTCAATAGAGAAACTGATATTGGAAAATAATTCGTATAAGCAAAATGTACCCACGGGGAGTGGTCGCCATGTGTATTAACAAGATGCTAATTAATGAGAAAATGTATGTAAAATGTATTAATATTTCATAACTGGATGTATAACCTATGTTTTGTGTTAATTCGCATTCTTGACTTAGCCGAATCAAAGGCCTGGTTTCACTGGGACTTGCCTGCTTATAACGTGAAGACTGGACGAGGCTTGCGAGGACTGGTAACCGGAGTAAAGGACCTTGAACTGTGCAGAATTCAGATGGCTCTGGTAGAACATTCTGCAAATGTACCAGCAGACAGGAGATGATGAAGACAATTTGATACAATTTAGTGTAGGCTAAATGTACTTTCCCAGGACACGAACAATAGAGGCACTGACTAAAGACTTGTATGCAACAATTCCGTTACCTGAAGAGCCGGATGATGTTCTCATTACCAGAAGGACCAATCAAATTAATGGAACTTGAAGCCTAAGCAGAAATTTTGATTCGGTAAACAAAAATTATAGGTTAGAGTCATAAATTCTGATAAGTTTGACCAATTAGCAATTAGTGGGACGGACTGAGAGACCCTAATAAAAAGTCATGACAAGGGAAGCGAAATCAGAGCAGAGAGGAGAAAGTCGATGATGTCAGGAGACGCTGTCCGAAGTGCTGATAATTTGTCTTGCGCTCTGTGAGCCTGCTACTTTGCTGACTACTGATGATCTGGGCGACGAAGACTGACTCGTTGCTGATCCATCCTGGATAGGTAGCTATGAAAATGTGACTGACAAAATTTTGTGCCTTTTCTTCTAGGTGCCAACTGCGCTGTTCTGAATAGGCTTTCTCTCTTAGATAGATTTTTACCAAATTAATGTTTTATCGCAAATTGTTTTCGCCTGAAGGCCCACATGCTGATGCTAATCTTGGTTAGGTAGGCTGACAGGGGAGACGTTGACGGTGACAATTTGACTGATGAATTTGCATTGCTGAATTACTCCATTAATGTTGATAATTGCTGACTTATGATTTGCTTTGTTGTTTGTGATTCTTTCGGTGAATAATGTTTTTTTTATGATTAATAATAAAAAGGTAAATAAAGATTTTTGACTAGAACTGTAATCAATAGGGAATAAAAACTATTAACCTTTTCAGTGAGTGATTGCTATTTTCTTTTTGTTAATTAGGGTATCTATTCTTGATTATTCGAATGATGATATTGCTTTATAATTGTTGATTATTAAATTGGTAATCACTGCATGACTAGGATACTCCATGCAATTAAAAATTTTCATCAACCTACACGCGTCCCCTTGTAAGTATACATACTAATGACCAGGTGCATTAGCAGATATATGGGGTAAAGACAGGCAATCCGAAACCAGGACCCCAGCAGTTAAAGCATCAAGATGTCGGGCTGCAGCTATAGCAAAAGGAGTAGAGACAAAAGAAAATTGGGGGATAAAACATATAGGCGCATCATAGAGCATCTGGCAACAAATACAGTTCACATGGAGGTGAGCTGTAGCTTGCAATATCAGTTTTACAGAGACTTTCGGAGTTCGTGTGATAGCCCCCCCCCCCTTCACCAGCAGGAGATATTTATATACTTTTTTGCATACCAGGAGTACTCACTGTAGTCACCCCAATAATTCATTACTCATCTGAGGAGTGATTGTTGGAGAGAGCGCCATGCTACCATTGGATTCCGAGTCAGACACACTGCATTGGGATGAGCTGAAGCTGGCGGGTGGCTGAGTGGCACTCAGTGCAGACACGGATCTAATCATCTCTAGCTGTCCCTTCAGAGCCTGTTGTGGGGAAGGCGTCCCTCCGGCATCCCCGAGTAAATGTTCCTTTTCATCCATTCATCCAACCATTCTCATGTCAGTTCAGGAGTTTCAAAGAAGTAGGTATGTTGGTCGTGTATTACTTTAAACTTGGCGGGGAATAGAAGAGCATACTTGAGCCTATCAGTGCGTAGTTGTTGTATTATTGCTTGGAAGGACACATGTTTTTGTTCTAGGAAATCCAGGAAAAGAGAGACCCTGGTGTTGTTGATAAGGGTGGGTGCCTTTTCACGAGCCACTTGCAATAGTACATTCCGATCTATAACATTTAGGATCTTGGCCACTATAGGCCACAGAGGTGCAGCGGGAATGGGTTTCCTGGTGGGGGCACGGTATAACCTCTTAACGGTGAACAGTTCAGAGAGGCCAGTGGTAGCTCTCTCTCTTTGGAGCCAGTCCTCTATGTATTGCGTTACATGGAGGCCCTCTTTTGCTTCATGTAGTCCTACTATCTGCACATTATTCCTGCGGGTCCACCATTCGGCTTCTCCAGCTCTCTCTTGGAGGATTTCCAACTGTTGACACAGTTGCTTAATCTGTGTAGTGTGAACATTGTGACTGGGGGCTAGTGTGACTAGTGTTACTTTATTGGTTTTGACTCTCTGTGAAAGATTACATCTTTCAGCAAGCTAATACCTGTAGTGATTAGCCACAGGCGTTGTTCTTTGGCAGTTCTGGAGTCCTTAATTTCCTGAAGGATGACATCTAGTTTATCCATTGCTGGTGCGGTTGATACGCTGTCATCCCTTGGGGATTGGGACTTTGAGCCGTCGATGATACCAAATGTGGTTGGGTGTGGATTGCGGGACACCTGTTAGTGGCTTTCATGTACCCCATTAGTACTGCACTGATGTGAGGTGCCTCAGTTTAGGAAATGGTCTGGTGCGTTTCGCTACTACAACCGATAGGGATACAGTGCTGTATAGTCAGGGGTTCCAGGTCACAGCGCTGCGGGGGCTCAGTGCCACAGTTTCTCCTTGGAAGCATCAATGGCATTAAGGAGCAGCATTATATGATGATATGGATGCCCTCCTTGCGGTTTGGAGTATATTAAGTCTGGGGTGGGCTCCTCCTCCATATGTGAGAGCTGTGGTTGGTAAGTATGCACGCACCCCCAGTCACACCTAAGTCCGGTTTGCTCTTTCATGTGCGAAGGTAATGGGGCAGGGGACAATGCTCCCAGTATATGTACTGCGATGGGAGCCCATGTATTTTGACAATTGTGTTGCCGCCACAGACCAGACCGTTTCAAACCCCCCAGTATATTATATGAGTATATGAGTTCAGGGCTCACCGGATTCTGGCACTTCTGCGCTAGACCAGCCAGTCTGGTTTCATCACTTACAGGCCCTCAAGTGTGAAAATAGGGCCTTCCTGCATCTGAATTAGCGCAACATTCCCGTCCCACAAGAAGCAGTCAGGCTGCAGTTGGAGGTGGCCCAGCCATCACAGCGAATTGTCTTGCTGCTGTGGCAATGTCTGGTGGGTACACTCACTCCCAGCCTCGCCAGGTCGACTGGCGACGCTGATGTTGGGTGAATCCAAATATGGAGATTTTGGACGCTGGTGGACGTGGAGATTTCATGCCCTTTGTAGTTTATGGGGGTTTTAGTAGAGGGAGCCGCATTCTCCACTCACCCCGTTTGCATCCGTTTGCACCCAGGATGCATGTAGGCTGGATCGGCTCGGAGATTTCATCCATCCCACTCACAGAGGTGAAAATGTTTGGTGGGCTGTCCACATGTGTCTGGGTCAGTGGTGGGAAGTATGCAACCCCGATGAGGGATGTGGTTGGCTTTGGAGGTGAAGGGCACTGGGGGACACTGGGGTTTCTAGTGTGAAACACTCACTGAGTTCATATTACAACTGGGGCCTCTGATCCCCATCTGACATATTGTCAGTGCGGCGTTGAGTCAGAGCTATCAGTGTTCTGGCCGCTCTTTGGTTAATAAAACTCCCACCAGGGTGTTAGTGTGGAACCATATCACTGTTTGAAGGTTGAATGGGAGCCCAATGCTTCAGGCAAGCGCAGGATAACAGCAGAATACTAGGGCCCGGACCAGAATCCTGCTGATTATGCGACCACCATCTTAGGCTGTCGACAACACCTTCATCGCATTCCTCACACCCAGAAATCTGTGGAATACATATGTACAATGGTGGGAATTTGTTGAGTCAGGTTTGTAAAATATGTTCCGTTGTATGATTATGTGGGAGGTCCCTTACGGGCAGGTGCTTCAATAACTGGGTTTGCAGCTTGTAGGATCAGAAATATATTCAGCGCTTTGGGGAGAATGTGAATTAGCTCTTGGAGGCATAAGGGATGGTTTGTGAAAGTTCAGAGTTCATTCAGAAATTAGTTGAGGCAGGGTCAGCTTAAGCACTGGTGGTGCTTGCGGAAAACACTCATTTTTGACGCCAACACCCCCCAAACACCCCCCAATTACCTCCTTCTCCACAACTTCCCTCACTACCACCCTCCAACAGTGCCACAGTGACCCTCATCTCTCCATGGCACCCCTCTCAGGTGCATTTCATTTGTTTTACAGCAGTACTCATAACGGTGGAGGGTGTCAGAGCAGTTAACGTCACATAGACATTATACAGAGACAATTAATCATACATGTGTAAATCAGTCTATAGGAAATGTTACACAAAACAATTAGGATTACACGGTGTAGGAATCACGTCATTCATACTGGTAGGCAGTATATTTAAAGATAGCTTTGT